>NC_064811.1:72097239-72109196 GCF_023721935.1 Panthera uncia | reverse complement strand
TCTCTCTCTCTCTCTCTCTCTCTCTCTCTCTCTCTCTCTCTCTCTCTGTTTCTCTCTCAAAATTAAACCTAAAAAAAGAACTTCCTGAAGGGGAAGACTGGTATATTGACCATTATAGCCTCAGTGCCTGGAACATACCAACTACTCAATGTTTAATGAGTGAATTAAGGAGTTAGTTATATAGATAATATTATCTCCACGTTTGGGGCCTGATGCCTTACTATTTCTCCTCCCTCCTCACTCTTCATTAAACTCGGAGCTGTTCCCAAAGCCCATCTTGTGTGTCCCACGATCTGTGTGATTATTTACCTTGTTTCTGATGAATTTTCCTTCTCAGCACTGCAGCAGATCACAGCTTCCCCAGGAAGCCTTCCCTGACTACACAAGATGGAATGAGTCAGCCTCCTCTTACGTTACTGTTGAAATTTCTGGCACTGAAATTGCCTTTGTCTTCAGCAGACACCAGCCTCTGAAGGCAGGGATTGAGTCTTGCTCATCTTTGTGGCTCTCTTGTACCTACCACAGGCCCAGCACCTGTCTGTGTTAAACAATTTGACATAGCCACAAAGTGTAACATGTTTGTTTCATGGTGCTTCAGGCCTTTTGCTTAGCTGCATAACAGTTGAGTGAATAAGAAAAATAATCATTGTAAAGGCCCTGTTTTAATCTCATCTCATAGCCTTCAATTAGGCAAGATCTTCTGCAGTCAAAATACTAAAGCCCTTGGCAACTTTTGTTAATTTTAATAACAGGTGGTCTTCTGAGGCCTGAGTGGATGTGGCTACTATTGTTACCACTTTTAGAAACAATGGCCTATGTTACCATCTGAGGGGAATATAATTGTATGTATGGCAAACAATTAATGAATTCTTAAAAGGAAACAAGTTCATTTTTTTTATAGCTTAATTAGGCAGATTTCCACATGTTGGTGAGATCTTTAACATAAACACTGAGACTGTTTTATAATTCCCATAATAATGAAGAGGGTACAGCCCACTAAGCCACTTCAGGCCATGAAGAGGTTATTTTTAGTGAATAAAGTGCCAGCACTTCTGACAAGTGAGTTTCAGGCTAACATCCTACACACTTTGGATTGATCCTTCCCTAATGAGCTCCTACAAACCTGTGGAAGTTTACCCAATAAAGAATGAACGCCACCAGAGCAAGTGAGAGATCACAGCTGCCCAATGGTCAGGCATAATGTAAACTTCCCTGACTTCCATTTATTTTATTGTTTGTGAAGGATATTTCTATTACTTAGATACTCATATGATACATTTTTCATTATGAGCTGGTAGTCAGAACTTCTAGTAAAAAAATGCAAAGCAAACAATTCATAATTTGGGACAGCGTGCACACAATTCTCATCAGCACTAGTGAATAAAATTAACCTCAGTAATCCAAATAGCTCTTCTTTTATTTTAAAGTAATTTCATTGTCAGCGCATCGCACATTGTTGGCCTAATGTGAGATCTTATTTTTCCCATTTACTTATCTCCTCTCTACCTGATGGTTTGTGATATTCCGTTTGAAAGAAATAAAATCACACGTCTTTTGAGGCATGCTAACATTCACTGAATGTTAACTGCACATGCAGGATCCTGACACTGTCAGGTGGGCACCCTCTCAACAGTCTTAGAGCTTATCACCCGACAAAGAAAACACAAAGAACAGAAATCTACTGATGACAGCATAGCACTGCATTTTAATAAGAGATACATACAGATACAATGGGAAAACAGAAGAAGGGCATCCAAGGCTGGAGGGTGGGGAAGCACCAGGAAGGCTTGCCAGAGAGACGCTAAGCTGAATTCAGGTTAGCAAGGGAAAAAAGTAGGAAGGGTATATTAGTTTCCAAGAGCCACCATTATAAAATACCATAAACTGTGTGGCTTACAAAACAGGAAGTCTGAAACCAACATGTCAGCAGGGTTGGTTTTTTCCAGTGGCTCTGGGGAAGAAACTTCCACATCCTTCTCCTTGCTTCTGATGGTTTTCAGCAATCCTCAGTATTCCTTGTTTTTAGATGTGCCACTCTAATCTCTGCTTGTGTCTTCACAGGACCTTCTCCCCTGTGTGTGTATGTCTATGTCCAAATTTCCTTCTTATGACACCAGTATATTGGACTTAGGGCCCACCCTAACCCAGTATGACCTCACTTTCACATGATTATATCTACAATGACCCTATTTATAGGTTAGGTCACATTCACAGGTTCCAGGTGGACCTAAATTTTAGGAGACAGTATTCACCCCAGTATAGAGGGCATTCAAGAAACACAAAGCACTATGGATGAAGGTGAAGAGACTTGACATGTTTGGGTAACCACAGATCCTTCTTAATGGCTGGATTGAAACACTCTGGGGATCCTACCAAGCTATGTGTCTGAAGAGGTAACAGGAGTCTCATCACAAGGAACCTGTGTGCTAAGCTCAGGAATTTGAATTTTCTCATGAAGCATGTGGCTGTCATTGAAGGATTTTAATTCTGGAAGCTACATGATCATATTTGCATTTTAGAAAAATCTCTGTGGCAGCAGTGTGGAAAACTGAAGAAGGTACAGATTGGAAGCAGAGAGATTATATAGGAAGTCCTTGAAATAATTCTGGCAAGAAATGGTAAGTGCCTACATTATACCAGTGGTAGGGAAACTAGAGAAGAGGTGGTAGACAGAGAAGATATTAAAAAAGAATTGTCTATAAGACAAATCTCACTGGTTAGTGAGATGTGAGAAAGGAGAAGAGAGAAGCAAGAGTGGTTTTGAAGTATCTGGCTCAAGTGAGAAATGGAGGTAACACTGGCTGAGATAATTAAGAGGGAGGAATGTATTTAGAGGTAAGAGTGGATGAGTTTTGGTCCATATCTAATGAGAGGCATCAATAACACTTCTAAGAGAGCTGCTCTTTTGGAGACTGGTACAGTTCTGGCTGGGGATGCATTTGAGATTGATGAATATATAAGTAATTGGTTCCCCAGGTTGAATGTATAAAGTGAGGAGAGCAGAACTTCTAGAAATGCCAACATTTAGGAAAGGAACTGAGGAAAAAAGAGCCAAAGAGTGATATTAAGAAGGACTTTTGTAGAGAAAAGAGGAAAACCAAGTGAGCATATCACAGATAAGAGAGCTTCTAGAAGGACAGAGTGCTCAGAATGCAAAATGCTGCATGTGGAGAAGTCAAGATAAGAAGGGAGGGCGGTTATTTGTTTTGGCAAAATCCAGTCATTGGTGACTTTAGCAAGGGCAGTGTTAGTAGAATGCAGGAATGACAGAGGAAAGTAGATGATAGTAGATTGGGGAGTAACTGTGCAGAAAGGGAGATGTAGGGACTGTAGACTGTCTTTTTAAGAAGTTAGACTATGAGGGAAGCACAGCTGTGTAAGAATTAGATAGGAATCAATAGCTATATGGGGTCAGGGAAGAGTGTTTCAATGATGATAGATATTTGAGCATGCTGTGATCCAACTCAAGTGGGAAAACATGGACTCTCCAGAGAGGGCTTGGAGTGGGGTTAGTAGCAGGAAAGGGGTACAGATATCTCTTCCAACTAAAGTTGTCTACTGAGTACATGTTCTTAAAGCAGTTGAGAGATCTCTCACACAAATGTCACTGTGAACATTTTGTTAATATGAATAAAAATATTTCCTTCATGCTCCATATAGTGGGCATTGTTTTGCTGCCCACTCCTTCCAAATTCCCTTCCTTTTATAACAACACTTCCATTTCCTCTTAGGGAATTGATTTTTTCCCTTTGCATGCAGCCTTAGTAGAACTTCAGTTAAGGTGCCCTGCCCTCTCCTATGTAAGGACTAATTGGGCCTGTCTCCCAGGACTTTGAATCTGGAGACTTTAACTGAGACAGGTGTTTGAGGGGTGATTAGAGTTCATTTATCCCTGATTAGGGATACCCTGGTTTCTAACCTCTTCTGAACCTGCCTCTGTAGCCTTCCCTTTCATTTTATGACTTCCCCATAATCTTAGATATGCTGTAGTGTCTAAGACTCTGGAGCCACAGAGCTTGGATTCAAATCCAGGTTTGGCAACATCCTAACTGTGTGATCTGGGACAACTTACTTAATTTCTCTGTGCCTCAGTTTCTACGTCTGTAAAGTGCCTACATATAGGGTTTCCCAGGAATTAATTAGCCCAATGCTTAGCACAGTGCCTAATCAGAGTAAATGCTATAGGTGTTTGTTATTATTACTCCAACAGAGTCCTCTTCTCTATAAATTATCCTAGATCATTTGTTGCTATGTGCCACCCAGGAATCCTAATGGATACCTCCTTTATTCCAAATGAGTACCATTTTATTATACCGAACTTGAAAATGTAGATATAATGAATCATTTCATAGGGATTGGCCATTTACAATAATTTGAAGAGAGAAGGAGAATTTGAATATATTATAGTTGTGGCAAATGGACGAAAGTTCTCATTTAAGAATTAAATAAGGAACATTAACAAGAGACATTAAAGGCATATTTGTACAGAATTTTGGAGAACTAAAATATGGGAGAGTTTTTAAAAATTATTTTGAAACGTGATTGTTCTGCAATGGCTCCTGATAGAAATGAGGTGGCTATAATGGTTCCTGTCTTTCTAAGTTCTTAATACAGTGGAAAATGCAATAACCTGGGAATCAGGTTTAGAGGCTCATGTCACTTATGTCATCTAGAAGTTAATTTTTTTCATGGAGGCTCAATTTTCTCACTCTGAAATTACTCACTGCTACCTGACACTGAATTACATAGCAATATTGCAGCAATAGGTAACTGATAAGGTGGGCTATAAAGCTGTAGGATTAGTTATGATCACCCAGGGGGGAAGGAGGTACTGAAAAAGGCAGGGAATAAATCTGCTCAACTCTGGCATTCTGAGCTGAGGACAAAAAGCTACCCAAGATGGGCAAGGCAGAAAGACAGAAGAAAACAAATAGATTGTGGGTCATGGAAGCCAAGAAAGGCATGTATTTCAAAAAGGAAACCAGGCATGTGTTGAATATGGCTAAGAAGTCAACTAAGATAAAAGCAGAAAGAAAGTCTTTTGGATTCATCCACATCAAGGTTACCAATGATCGCAGCATGACACTGGGTGGAATCCAGTGATGAAGGCTGGGCCTTATGAGTCAAATAATGGGCATCAGGTGACAAGATAATATATCCTAGGGCCTCAGACACCCAAGGGCAGATGATGGAAGAAGGTATTTGGAATGACTCAGATGTCCATGTCAGGTGGCCCCAGAGTCGGTGGACAGGACAGACATGACAATCTCCTTCTTGCAGACAAGTAATCTGAAGGTCAGTATTGTTGACTAACTCTACAAGGTTTCATGATAAAGGGAGCAAAGCTAAGCTGTAGATCTGATGAGAGGAGTAAGAATGGGCAGGCAGCCATATGGAGTGACATCTGGCTCAGCACAAGCAAAGCACAGTGGTTCTGAAGCAAGAAAGAGCCAGTACCAATTCCTCCAGGGTCCCCTGAGGCCCCAATACTCCCATTAAATTTAATGGCTCTAGGAGAAATATTCTTTGTTTGAGCTGAGGGTCCATCCCAAGATGTGTGAGAAGCTCATGTATTAGAATGAATTGTTGAACAGAAAAAAAAAAGACATTAAAAATTGTTATAATGGAAAATTTTTATATTTAGGTCCATCCAAACAAGCTTATTGGACACATAGCCTTATGAGCTGTCATTTCATAAACATATTCTCCCTTCCATGGGAATATTAATTTTGAGTTCCATTTAGAGCTTCAGGAGCCCGTCTTCTGGATTTTCAGTAGACAGAGCGCTGCCCAGCCAACATGCCCAATTTACAAATGAGGGTAGGAGAAATGATACTTCTGCCTTTGAACTCCCATCATGGGAATAATAGAGAAGAAGCTGGGAACACTGCACGATGTCAATATGCCTGACAATAATAATCTGTAACTTTTTCCTCGTTTCTTTACACTTTGCAGTGCACTCACATTATCTTTTAATACATTTATATTTCTTTGCTTTTATTTTTAAAGGCTTTGGGGTGGGTGAAGGGAGGATATACTACATGTATAGCAGATTAGTGTGATTTCTGTAAAGGAACATAAGACAGATGTCTAGCCTTTTTTTTTTTTTTAAATTTAAATCCAAGTTAGTTAACATATAGTGTAGTAACGGTTTCAGGAATAGAATTTAGTGATTCATCACTACATATCACACCCAGTGCTCATCCCAGCAAGTGCCCTCCTTAATGCCCAGCACCCCACCCACCTCCCCTCCAGGAACCCTCAGTTTGTTCTTTGTATTTCAGAGTCTCTTATGGTTTACCTCCCTCTTTGTTTTTATCTTATTTTTCCTTCCCTTCCCCTATGTTCATCTGTTGTGTTTCTTAAATTCCACATATGAATAAAGCCCTATGATATTTGTCTTTCTCTGACTGACATCTCGCTTAACATAATACACTCTAATTCCATCCATGTTGTTGAAAATGGCAAGATTTCATTCTTTTTGGTCTTCAAGTAATATTCTATTGTGTGTATGTGTATATATATATATATATATATATATACGTATATATATATACGTGTGTGTGTGTGTGTGTATATATATATATATATATATATATATCTTCTTTATCCATTCATCAGTCTATGGACATTTGGGTTCTTTCTATAATTTGGCTATAGATGTCTATCTTTTTAAAAGAAATTAACTGCCATTTACATTAGCACCCCAAATAAGTGAAATAACTTAGTGAAATACTTAAGTGAAATCTAACAAAATATGTAGAAGATCTATATGTTGAAAACTAAAAAATTGATAAGCAAAATCCAAGAACTAAATAAAAGGAGAGATAGTCCGTATTCATGGATAGGAAGACTTAACATCGTCAAGATGTCAGTTCTCAATCTGATCTATAGATACAATGTAATCCCAATCAAAATCTCACCAAGTTATTGTGTGGATATTGACAAACTGATTCTAAAGTTTATATAGAGAGGTAAAAGACCTAGAATAACCAACACAGTATTGAGGGAGAACAAATTTGGAGGACTAACTCTACCCAAATTCAAGACTTACCACAGTAATCAAGATAGTCTGATATTGGTGACTGAATAGACAGATCAATGAAAAATTGTTATGTTGTCAGAGTCTAGAAATAAGCCCACATAATTATAGTCAGCTGATCTTTGACAAAAGAACAAAGGAAATACAGTAGAGCAAAGATAGTCTTTTCAACAAATGATGCTGGAACAGCTGGACATCCATGTGCAAAGGAAGGAAAAGGAGAAAAGAAAATAAATTATACACAGACCTTTCACCCTTTACAAAAATTAACTTAAAATAGGGCATAGACCTAAATGTTAAATGCAAAGCTACAAAATTCCTAGAAGAAAACCTAGGCGACGTTGGGTTTAACAATGACATTTTAGATACAACACCAAAGGCATCATCTATGAAAAAATTGATAAGCTGAACCTCATTAAAATTAAAAACTTCTGCTATGCAAAACACAATGTCAAAGGAACTAGAAGACAAGCTACAGACTGGCAAAATATATTTAGAAAGATGCATTTGATAAAATACTGTTGTTCAAAATATACAAAGAATTCTTAAAAACTCAACAATAAGGAAACAAACAACCAGATTAAAAAAAAAAAAAAAATTGGCCAAATAGCTGAACAGACACTTCACCAAAGATATACAGAGAGCAAAAAAGCTATGAGAAGATGCTCCCCATTGTATGTCATCAGGAAAATGCAAATTAAAACAAAAATGAGATACCACCATATACTAATTAGAATGGCTAAAATCTAAAACAATGACAACACTATATGCTGACAAGGATATGGAGCAATGAGACCTTATTCATTGTTGGTAACGCAAAATGGTACAGCCACTTTGAAAGACAATTTGGCATATTTTTACCATACAATCTAGCAGTTGCACTGCTTGGTATTTCCCCAAAGGAGTTGAAAATTTGTATCCACACGAAAACCTGCACATGGATGTTTATAGAAATTTTATTCATGATTACCAAAACTTGGAAGAAACCAAAACACCTTTCAACAGGTAGATGGATAAATAAACCCTGGTATATCTAGACAATAGAGTGTTATTCAGTGCTAAGAAGAAATGAAATCACATGAAAGTCAGATGAATTTTAAATGCATACTACTAAGTGAAAGAAGCCAATTTGAAGAGGACACCTACTGTGTGATTTTGACCATCTGACATTTTGGGAAAAACAAAATAATGGAAAAAGTAAAAAGATCAGTTGTTTTCTAGGAGTTGGTGGGGCAGAGGAGAGGTAAAGAGGGAGATGAAGAGATGGAGCACAGATCTTTAGGGCAGCGAAAATACCCTGTATTTTGATATTTGTATTATGATACCATAATGATGGATATATGTCTTTATACATTTGTCCAAACCCATAGAATGTACAACACCAAGAATGAACCCTTATGTAAACTATTGTCATTGAGTAATTTCGATGCGTCAACTTAGGTTCATCAGCTGTAACAAATGTACCACTCTGGTGGGTAATGTTAATAGTGGGGGAGGCTGTGGGGCACCTGGGTGGCTCAGTCAGTTAGGCATCCAACTTCAGCTCAGGTCATGATCTCCCTGTCTGTGAGTTCAGGCCCCACATCAGGCTCTGTGCTGACAGATCAGAGCCTGGAGCCTGCTTGAGATTCTGTGTTTCCCTCTCTCTCTGCCCTTTCCTTGCTCACGCTCTGTCTCTCTCTGTCTTTGAAAAACAAATAAGCCTTAAAATTTTTTTTTTTTTTTAAATAGTGGGGGAGGCTGTGCATGTGTGGGGCAGAGGTATATGGGAAATCTCCAAACCTTCCCCTCATTTTGCTGAGGGTTGAATTAGTCACATTTCTCAACTAAGTTTATGAGTACTGCTCTAAAAGGACCCTATATGTTTAGTTAATTAAATAATAATTAATTTCTCCTTATCCGTCTACTCACTTCTATCCCTCTTCTGATGGGCCACCATAGCTAGTGCAATACTAATTAATGAAGGGGATCTATAATTAAGAAAGATTGCATTAAAATATGAATTAGAATACAATTAGCAAAAGCTACAATAATAGAAATAAAATAAATACTCCAAAGGGTTCTAAAGATCAGAGTATAGACAATTCATAGAATAAATAAGAGTAAAAGTTGTATAAAATACAATTATACATGATCATACCTGGTGCATAGTAGGTGACCAGTAAATATTTGTGAAACAATGGTTGGTGTTTTCAAAATTCATTGACAGTATCAAAAAATATCCTCTATTATTTTCTATGTGGCCAAGGGAAAAGATAGTTTTAAGCGTCAAAACAGGGCACACTTTATATCCTGTTCTACTAATTTAAGCAAGAATTTCCTGGAATCAATTCTGTTGAGGCAGGTATGGCTGCCAGAACTTTCCCTTGAAATTGTCTGCCTGGCCTAGGTTAACTGTAGACATTATTCATTATAGAACTGAGAGCTCTACATAAAACTGGCCCACTGTTAAGATCAGTTAGGCAGATCGGGGTTTTGTTTTTCTTTCTTCTTTATGAAATGTATCGGCAAATATTAACCAGTCTGATTAGGATCCCATATTGCATTAGAGTGACGATGTTACAGTTCGTCATTACTGGTGACGTGGACAAGGAGGCAAACAAAGGTCTATTTCATTAAGGAAGGAATAAATAACAACCAAGGAAGGGTTTGCACATGTTTTCTGCAGCTCTTTGCAGAGCTGGTAGGAAATGAGTAGAGAGGAAGGAGGGCTACATTTTGCTCCTCCTCCAAAAGTGGAGGCAATTATTATCATGTTAGCTGGGGCAGAAAACTGCCAGAGCAAATCTGCTCCAACTGTCACAGAATCTGTTCTGAAGAAGGAAGAGGAAAGTTGTCCCTTAGTCTCTTATCTCTCTTTTGCTTCCTTTTTTCTACTGATTCCAAGATACTCAAATACAACCAAAGGTCAAAGAATGTGCTAATTCCATCTAGCATTAAGTGGCTGCTGGCTGTAAGCAGGATGTTATTATTTTATTGATTATACTACCTTTAATAGTACAACGTAGACATCACTGGTAAAAATTTAAAATTAGATATCCAGCTTCTGTTCTAATTTCAAATCAGAGGGCCAACCCTATCTTGTATTCAAGCTCTCTTCTTAGACAAAGCACTGTTTCACTCTTAGATGAGTTGCCCCTATAGCCCCAAGTATGAGTGCTCACCACACAGTGCACATGCATGTACGGGCACCCATGCACACACAAACACACATACGCACAGTTTGCCTGGTCTCTTACTGAAATGTGGCAGTCACCAGGACATGGTGCTTGCCAGAGAGCTACAGCTCCTATAGCCACATCTATAACTCCCATGCTGTCCATAACCTTCTGGAGATTTAAAGCTCAATGTGTAGTGATTGTTGGATTAATGTTAAAATTGAGATTATCCATTAACTTGAATTTAAGACTCGGGAACAAATTTACTAAATTTGTAGATGAAATAAACTGAGTAAAATTGCCATGTAATGGATTTACCAAATCTTTTTTAAACTGAGAAAAATAAATGACCTACCAAAAAGATGTGATTCCCTCCCTCTTTCTTGTTTTCAGCATTTCTAAAGCTCTACATGTTAGATTCTGTGCTAGGTACCAGAGGCCCAAGTTAACCACCTGGTTATCTTTTCTATGGATCTGAGTTAATCTCCCTGTTTTTCAGTCTGTTCCTCACTATGGGTACCAATTTGGTAGGTTTTAGTTAGCATTTTTAAATGTAATGGAATTGAACAGAAAATATCAAAAGATAAGTATTGTTTTTAGTAACATTTTATTTTAGTAGACTAAACAGTTGGATATGAATGGGTTGTGATATGAATGGATATGTCCTGAATTGTGATGTAATTTTTTATACACCGGAATGTGTCCGAAAAGCTTGAAATCCACTGGTATAGCTGATATATTTACAGGAAAAAAAAAAGTGATACACTAAATATTCCATTGAAGCAAAATTCCCACTAACCACACTTATTTTAAAATAATTACGAACATGCTATCAGAAAAGTACCAAACAAAATCAGACAAAATGGAAGTTTGAGTTGAATACCCCAAAAATAATTGCGAATGTGAAAAGAGAATTTCATTCTTATAAATCTTAAAATAGTAAGTGCTATCATTGTCATGACCACCATAACAGCTCATATCATGAACACCATATACATAAGATGTCTGTGGTATGGTACAGTATGACCCATCTCAGTACCCAACACCAGCAATTGCCATTTTGTGACTTTACTGCCTTCTCTTTTCCACCCACTTCCTGCAATCTTCCATTAAAAACAACTTTTGTAACCTTCGCACCAACATTCAGGCCCAGGCTCCAGGTCGTTTTTTTCTCCATCATCCTCCCTAACCGGTTACAGTCCCACTCCCTTACCCTTTTTTATGGTGAATAAATTGACCACCTCCCTTTCTTCACTTTTTTAATACTCTTTAATGTCACTATCTGTTCTGTTTTGGTAATTTTAAAATGATAATCAGTCAACAAATCTTGCTAAATACTTTTCCCCAAGTGAGAAATAAATATACTCAAGATGACTAAGAGAATGAATAAATGCTCAAGATTCACATGCTATTGATTAAATTTATCTGACAATTCTAAAATAATATTTCAAGCAAAAGGGACCTTTATTCCTTTAGTGCCTCAAATATTTGTTTAAAGTTTACTGCAGTGGAGCCCTACTGCTACCGAAACAATATTCCTTTCTTTCCAGAAGCATTTTTGAGCACCAATTATGTTTTAAACCACATAGCAAGAGGGGCGCCTGGGTGGCGCAGTCGGTTAAGCGTCCGACTTCAGCCAGGTCACGATCTCGCGGTCCGTGAGTTCGAGCCCCGCGTCAGACTCTGGGCTGATGGCTCGGAGCCTGGAGCCTGTTTCCGATTCTGTGTCTCCCTCTCTCTCTGCCCCTCCCCCGTTC
>NC_064811.1:72033738-72097139 GCF_023721935.1 Panthera uncia | reverse complement strand
ACGTCGGTTAAGCGTCCGACTTCAGCCAGGTCACGATCTCGCGGTCCGTGAGTTCGAGCCCCGCGTCAGACTCTGGGCTGATGGCTCGGAGCCTGGAGCCTGTTTCCGATTCTGTGTCTCCCTCTCTCTCTGCCCCTCCCCCGTTCATGCTCTGTCTCTCTCTGTCCCAAAAATAAATAAAAAACGTTGGAAAAAAAAAAATTTAAACCACATAGCAAGAGACTGGATTCTTTTTAGAGCCTAATAATTGCCATGAGAATAACATGGGAATCTCTGTTGCACAATCTATAGTTTCTTCCAATACATGAGTAGGCTTGAAGAGATGTATTTTGCTCTGTATAGGAGAATATATCTCTCAATAATGGGTATCTTAACCTTAATCCAACCAAAATGTCATTCAGGCATAATCACTTCTTATATCCTGCCTGCTCTAGTTAACAATTTCTGTAATAAATTTCACAGTTGAGGGATTAAGCCTTAGAAATGATTCATTATAAAAAGAGTGAATACAAACTACAGTGGCATTTTGGAGAAGGGAGGAGAAGATCCGGCAAATGAGGTTGTATTGGGGTGGGGTTGACATTTGAACACAGACATAGTTCCAGAAAGGTGCCCTGAAAAAGTTTAGTGGCCTACAGTATTGAGGGGATTTGCTCTTTAATAACTGTTTCACACATTCAGCATGCTAGCCTGATGAAAAAATTTATTATCACTCAGTTGAATTGTTAACTAAATTTGTAGAGGAAATCCAGCAGGACCGTTGCACCAGGGAGCATGAAAGCAGGAACCACCCACAGTGGTCATTTTGAAAAACATAATTTGTGCCAGAGTACTTTAAGCAGTATTTCATACTGTTTGAAAAATCAGAAGTTTTTCCCTCAAGGAACCAACGACTAACTTAGAAATGTTTAGAGATCCCCCTGGGTGGAAAAAAATCTTGCCATCCCACCTGTCGTGAATCTTGATAGCCATGTGTAACAAGTGTACCTCAAAATCGTACGTGTTGCTCTTCCTTCTCCTTCCAACTGATATTGTTAAATGTTGCTTCATAATCATTCAAGAGCTTTTATAAAATTTCACTTCTTTAAAATTTTCATAGCCAGTTGCTCAAGAGAGGTATAAATATTCAACAACAGGTTCTCTGGAAGAAAAACATCCATATTTGCAGAGTTTGCCTATTTCTGTGGTGTAAATATTCCCACCACTATGGCCAATTTCAGGCTACCTACATGATGTTCCTGATCACAGAGTAGGGAAGAGATGAACACAACCAGCCATGTGAGCCAGCTCCCACACACTCTGGCTATAAGCCTACAATTTCCATCGTTCACTACTCATACACCTTAGTATTGGTTCCAGAACTTTTATATAAAAGAGAGTTGCAGGACCAACGTAATTAGAAATGGAGGCTGGATATTAAGTGCACTATTTTTATTGGATTATATGTTTATTGGGAGTGAGTTGGACACAGAGAGAGATGGCAGTGGCAGGAGTAGCTACAGCTCCTCATCCATGCCATTGCCCCACCCTCAGCACAGACACCCACTAGGAATCTAGTCCAGCTTTGTTTCCCATTCTTGTTCTTGAGTCATCTTGACAGCCTCCCCGCAACAAATCACTCTGATTTGAAATCTTGGAATCGTCCTTGATTTTTTCCCCCAGCCTTGCTCCCTACATTGGAGCACATTAGACGCTCCAGTACCACCTCAGCCATGGTTTTCATGTCCCTTTTTTCTTTATATTCTTTATACTGACAACATCTATGGATTCCTCCTTACCTGCTATGTAGCAGTAGCCTCATAACTGATCTACCTACCTGTGGATTCTTCCCTGCTAGTCAGTACAGATTAAAACCTGCTTCCTTTATAAACTTCCTAATTGTTTCGCTGGCTTGTTGGAAATCAGGTAGTAGCTTCCTACTGCCTACCAAAAAGCCCAAATTTGTTAACAACGCCATTAAGACTTTCCTTTCTCAGCCAGTCTACCATCTCAGCTTTTGGTTCCCAGTAGCCACTTTTATGTAACTACATACCAGAATCAGTAGTTTTACAAGTAGCATCCAAACTGATAAAGTCAAGCACATCCAGGTGTGTACTAGCTGATAAACATTTTCAGTGATACCCCTGTTTATGAGTACACTATGTTTAAACTTCCAGGACAACCCACCCTTCCCTGAGTGAATAGTATATTCTCCCTATATCTTCACCTTTCTCTGTGAGTTTCTCTGAATTCCTTCCCCCTGTACAGCTGAAATATTCCCAGTCATTCAAGGTCAAAGCTTGTAGCACTTATAGACATTAAAAAAGTAGAAAGAGAAGATAATACTTCTTAAAGCCAGAAGTAGAAAAGAAATGACTGTGGCATTTAAATGGCTTAAACCAGATGCCAGAGACTGACTGGGGCCCAGATAGGAAAGAATGTCAAGGACCAATGAGAAGCAATGATAAGCAACTCCCAGAAAAGGCTTGTTAATGCTCTTGAATCAGAGCCATCATGTGCTTCTAGGTCAGGGTGATTGTTGACCTTCTAAAGCTGGTTAAGTACTCTAAAGCAGCACCATATAGGACTACCTCAGCTGGGCAAGCTTAACCCCAGATTTCTTCCCACATACCTGGTGGAGTCTAATCATGTACTTGGGACTCATGCGCAGAGCTGATTTAGGCAAAGAACTGGTGTAATATCTGAAAACTGAGACAGAGCATTGAGATAAAACAAGATCTAGAAGTGCAGCTTCATAGAGAAACACCCTTCCCACTTTTTGCACTATAAATATGCTTAGCATGGGGAAACGCAGAGATTTAACATGAATTATAAAATGGGAAACCTTGGAGCTTTGGGGTTCAATTTGGTAGGAATCTTGTTTCCCCATTCTTAATCTTCCTCACATTTTTTTTGCTACATTTTACATTGTTAAAATAAGCCTACGTTTACAAGGTTTTAAAAATAAAAAAGAATAGGAGGGCACCTTTTGGGAAGAGCACTGGGTGTTGTATGGAAACCAACTTGACAATAAACTTCATATATTGAAAAAAAACTAAAAACCATTCAAAAGAGAACTTAAAAAAATAATAAAAATAAAAAATAAAAAAAAATAAAGAATAAAATTTTTATAATCACCCATAATCCCACCATATATCGACCCTGTATATTTTAGTACATTTCCTTCTAATATTTTTTCTACATATATATTTCCTACATATTATATTAGATGTATATTTCTTGCAGCCTATAGCATCATAATTTGTTGAATCAATTGATAAAAAGTTAGAGAAAACAAGGAATTATAAAATGATACATATATTCTTAAGATTTTTCTTCCAACTGAAAACATTTGAATTTGCATGAGCCTTGTGATACAGGGCAGATGTTTTCTTTGAGAATGGAACCCCTGGTTGAAGTTTTGCATCCTCTTTCTTACATAAATTCATCACGGACCCTCAATATTTTCCTACTTCACTTTTGTTACACTGAAGCAAAGCATCCCTAATTAAGAATAAGAATGTTAAGTGTTTATAATTATTTTCCTCTTTGACAGCTGTCTCACACTTCTTATTCAATAACTACATTTTTTTTAGGGACCCACCTTCGTCAGGGCTTATCAAAGCATTCAACTTAGTTTCAAAGAAACAAAAACACGTTTGCACTCAAGTTTCATCTTTTTTTATGTAATATAGTTAAATTATGCAGTGACAAGAACAAAGACAACTGGCGTGAACAAGTTCAGAAGGAGCCACTGACTCTTGGTTTTCATACCACATAGCAGGAGCAAACCAGGCAGGCTTACCAGCTGCCAAGGTTCCATGAGTCATGGGTTCCATCAGTAAATCTTACACTGGGAGTGGAAAGCTCATCAGCTAGGTGGAGGTTATGTAGAGAGCTTACAACCCTATGATGAAACCCACTGGTCATAAACCCTTACCAGTTATTTTGTTTGCTTTCTTAGGCTCAGTTCCCAGAAGTAGAATTATTGGTTCAAAAGGTATAGATATTTGTAGTTTTCTTCATCAATTTGTGCACCTATAACATGACCGAGAATGCCATTCTCACCCCACCCTTACAAATGTTGACCATTATTTTTAATCTCTGCCACATAAATAAGCAAATATGGTGTTTTATTAATTTATCTGAAGATGGTTTTATATAATATGGTGGTTCTCAACTCTGTGGACTTGTCAGCTTCACCTAAGAAACTTCTGAAAACTTTTCATATCTTATAATTATAGCTGCAAAGTATATAAAATGATTACAATATAAGTAATGAAAAGCAGCATATCAATTTATGTTCATGCTTTACAATTTATTATAAAGTATTGGCAAATAAATCATATTAGGCTTATACCAACTAAAAAAAGGTGGGAGGGGGAAGAAGAGGAGAGAAAAAGGGAAGGAAGGAAGGTTGGTTCAACGAAAGTATAGTAAATAAACATCAGCTGAAATGTGATTGGAAATCAAACAACATTTTAATGTTTTAGACTAGTACCAAATCATAGTAATCTGGGATTTTAGTGTTAGTGTATGTTCCTAGCCACTATTACCTTGATGAATTCATCACAAAGTTTTAAAATGTTTTAAATGTTCCAAAAAAGATAGTAAGAGCAGAGAGAAGAATTTCCTAGGTTGGAAAGACATATCTGAAACAATTTTGTTTAATGCTTGGTATTTTTCTATAAATTTATTTATATATTACAAGTTCTCCTAAGTATTTTAAGCAGAAAGAGACATTGTAATAAGTTATTTACAAGCCGCTGGATAAGATGAACCCCTTCTAGGGATGGAATTAGAAGTTGCCCATCTCCATACATAGCAGATGTCTTTGGAGGAATAGAATTTGTTGTCTAAATTAGCCAATAGGAAAAAGGAACAAAAGACATATACGTGTGTGTGTGTGTGTGTGTGTGTGTGTGTGTGTGTCCCTTTCTGTTAGGACCACATCTTAAATGAAAATTGAGGCATGTATGGAATATTTATGGTGGAAATATAACTCAGTATCTTTAAAATACACTCCTCCCCAAAACATCCAGAATATATGGTTACCTTGGCTATATATGTATGTCCTTAAGGAAAAATCGATCTTCAAATGCCAGTAAAAACTAAATGAAAATCATAGAAACTATGGCATATGATGAAAGTAGGCTAAAATGCAAAAGGCAACATTCATTCATTCAACACATGTTTGCTGTGAGCTTTTTATAGGCCATTCATTTCACTAGGCACTTGGGGTATATAAATGAGTAAAAGCAGATAAAAGCTGCCCTCTTAGAGCCTGCATTCCAGCAGGGGAAGATAATCAATATCTAATACTCATAATAAGTGGGTAAATGTTGCAGTATTTTAATCACTAAAAGGTGATCACCTTTTAATCACTAAAAGGTGATTAGTGCTATGGAAAAACAAGTAAGCATAATAGAACATTTGAAGTGACAGAGAGTAGAAGTCAGAAGACTTGCAATTTAACAGTAGCCTCGTCTAGAGGGACCTCACTCCTGCACAAAGACCTCAAGAAGCCCTGTGTGATCACCTTCTCTAACCTCCCCTCCTACTCAGCTCCAGCTGTGAAGCTGAACTCTTCACTCTTCCCCACAAGCTCCTGCCTTTGCCCGGGCTGTGCCCTCTGCCTGGAGAATCAAGAATGAGGCAAAATGTTCCAAGTGCCCTGAGGTCAGTAAAACAAAAAACAAGCTGCTGCAGGAGACGAGAGACTGCACAGTGGCTTTTGGTTAATGTTATCAGGGACGGTCTTAGGGAGGAATTACCTTTCAAAAATGCTTTTCAGATGTACTCACTAGCTGTCTGTTATCTGCATACATAATGAGTTCATCTGTACCTCCCATTCTCGTGCTCTGAGAGGCAGTAGAATTTGGGAATCAGACTCACTTGGTTTTGAATTCTAGCTCTTCCACTTATTGAACATGAACCTTGGGCATCCTGCATTTTTCTGAGCGTCAGTTTTCTCATCTGTAAAAATGAAGATAAACCTTCTTTGAGGCTTGTTGTAAGAAAAGTGACATACAGGTGTAGCAAATGATAATGAAGACAGGACACCAGTCTTGACAGGGAAACGAATGAGATAATGAAGCACATTTTTTAAACTGTGCTAAGGAGAGTGTATCTTATTTTACTGGTAATGGAGAACCATTAAATTGTTTGGCACAGAGAAGTGTCATACCTATATGTTTGTTTTAGGAAGATAACATTAGCGGCAAGTGGAGGGTAAGTTTTTGGAATCGATGAATCAAGAGCAGGTACGGTAGTGTGATAATGCACTGCTGTGAAATACGATTAATTCAGGAAAGCCTGAAGAGGTGGCTTTGATAATTGGCAATTAAAATATGTATTCTAAATTTCATATCTTTACATTTAGCTAATTCTCATCATATAGACAAAATTAATTAATTAATCATTTTCATCGATGTTTGACCCAATTTCATAGATTTGGCTTTGGCCATCCTTGGATTTATTGTTGGAGGGATGTATATAATATGAGGACCAGCTGATAGAGCTACCAGGAATAGGAAAGGGGAGGGGGGAAGAAATCAGCTGATAAACAGGAGTCAGAGAGTCTGGGAAAAGAAACTTAAGTAAACTTTTTTTTTAGTGGCCCAACAGACATCACTTTAGAAAGCATTTTTCAGCTGCTGACTTTGAAAAATGATTACATTGCCTAGCTTGGAGCTTGTAGATAACCAACATGGATAAGGAAATTATGGTTTCCTTTATCTAATTTCATGGCCAGGCTAACCTCTTACATAGCAAAGAGCAGATGGAAAGAGTGTAGAAGGATAAATCAGCATAAAGCCATCATCACTGATAGAAAAGCTTCAGCACATGTGAATGTTCAGTTTTGCCTAGTTGAGGAGCACCAGCTTTTAATTTCTTGATTACTTGTGAATAGATAATACATTTACAGAGTTTAAAATTCAAAAAGTACAAAAAGGCTATAGAGTGAAAAGTCTTCCATCCATCCAATCCCCCAAACACCCAGTTCCCCTCCTCTGATAGTAATTTCTTATTTATTGTTGCAGAGATAGTGTATATATATACAACCAAAAGGCTTTTCCCCTCTTAATACAAATGCATATTAAACATACTGCTTTGCATCTTAAGACTTTATACATTATTGCTGACTTTTTGTTTAATTGTTGTTTTACTTAATATATTTTGGAGATTGTTACATATCAATACATAAAGATTTTCTCCTTATTAAATATGGGTGCTTAGTACACCATTATATGAAAGTACCATAAGTTTTATAACTGACCCTCTCCCTTCTAGTGGACATTTAGATTGTTTCTAATCTTTTATTTCATGCTGTGAATAACCTTGCACATGTATCAATGAGTACATTTATTTATTTTACTCATAAGGTTAGTGCCTAACATGGAATTGCTGAGTCAAGGTGTATGTGACCTTATATTTTTGACAAGTATTGGCAAAGTGTTCTCTATAGACGTACCAATTTGCATTTTCACAGGCAGAATATGAAGAGCACTATCTCTAACAGGAGAACAGAAAACTATATCATTAATTCCTACCTAGCTGGAGTAAGTCCAAAGTCTCTTCCATCAATTCACAGGTATTCATTCTAAAGATGTTCCCTACTATCAAAGGTGAATATGCTCATCTCCTAGATCAGTGGTTCTCACCTGGCAACAGTTTTGCCTCCCAGGAGCCATTGGCAATGTCTGGAGACATATTTGTCACAAATGGAGGGTGATGATGTTGCTGACATCTTGTGGGTAGAGGCCAGAGATGCTGTGAAACATCTTACAGTGCACAAAACAGTCCACCCCCCTTTCCCTCCCCCACAAAGTTACCTGCTCTAAAAAAGTCAGTGGTGCCAAGGTAAGAAACTGATCTACTTCTTGTCGATCACATTAAATACATCTTATAAACCTTAGGATTCTTCACTCTCTCTAACCTAAGGTCGATGACAAATAAAATGATGTGCTTCCATCATGCATTTGTTTTTTATTTTTGGTTTCTGTTACATCTATTGTATTGAAATTAATGATTTTCAGGAACCTTAAACTCCTCAAAACCATGACTATATTTTATTTATATTTGTATCCTGAATATCTGTCACAAAGAAGGCACTCAGCTTATTAAATGAGTGAATGAATTTAACAGTACTTCCTAATTATCTCAGTCTGACTTAAGAGATTATTATCTTTTCAATCAAAGACCATTCTTTTTTACTCTTACTTGCTTCACCTTTCTCTTAATTTCTAAATGTCCATTTTTTTTCTTTAGACTTAACAGGTGATATTTTCTAGCCTACAAAAAAAAAAAACTACCAGGAAATGTCAATTGAATAAAAAATATTGGCCTTTCCCCTGATTTGAAGCACTGTATAGTTTATTATATATAGTTTAATTATTAAATATATTTAATTATATTAGTTTAGTTATTAAATATATTTAATATATATATTTATATATTATATTATATATATTAAATATATATATATTAAATATACCACAGCATTAGTCACTTAATTATATAGTTATCTTGCTCATTTTTAACTTCTGACTGAATTGTCCTTATCTCCTCAAATGTATTAAAATCTCCTTAGGCCAAAATTAAAATTTTAAGTACCTCATGATACCTGAAACAGTGTTTTACAGACTGTAAAGCAGGAGAGTGACCCATTGTTTATTTCTTTTTTGTTTTTTATGTGTTTGTTTTTTTTTTATTTTTGAGAAAGTGTGTGCCTGCGCCTGCGCTTACCAGCAGGGGGCGGGGCAGAGAGAGAGGGAAACCCAGAATCCCAAGCAGGCTCCAGGTTCTGAGCTGTCAGCACAGAGGCCCATGCAGGGCTGAACCTAGGAAGCTAGAGATCATGACCTGAGCAGATGTCCGGGGGTCGTTTAAGCGACTGAGCCACCCAGGCGCCCCCAAAGAATGTGTATGATTCCTTCAGCAGAAAGGCAGCACTGTGCACAAGGTCCAGATGCCAGGCCCTGAGGAATCTATCTACTTCCTAATTTGCCTTCTCCGGGGTTTCCCTGCTCTCTAGGAGCAGAACAGCCCCAACTGACCGGCTCCACGTACGGCTTTTTTCCTGTTTCCTTCACCACAGGTACTGCCACCAGGCACGTTCCCATCGTTCAAAATGATTAAAGAAGCAAGTGTGCAAGGAGAGGTTCCTGGCCCGTGTCTGACGTGAGCTAAAAGCAGAAATCGCTAAAAGCTTTCCGCCTGCAGCTGGGCAGCCAGGGTCTCCGTTTAGGCCCCCACTCGCCTTTGCCGGAGGGAAAGCAGGTGGAGCGGAGGCCTGGTTTTAATGAGCTCGACTTGGCGTGTGAGGGGAAGTGCGGCAGCCAGGGGAAAAGGCGGCCGGCTATCAGCAAGGTCAGGGAGGAACCGAGCAAGGACAAGAATACTTGTTTGTAAGGCTGAGTGGCGCTAAATATATCCTGAGAAAATTGGGATGCGGGCAGCTTAGATCATATCTCACCCAGGATTTTAAAATGCAAATGCAGAGCTCTTATTTTATGGCTAATAGGGTGTTGTTTAACCATTAGTTAGCCCAGAGATCCTGTTGCACTCTCTTTGCAATTAAAATACGCTCGCAATTGAAATCCTTCAGAGCCGAGTTGCGAAAGAAGAGGAAAACATTCAGATTCAAATATCCATCAGGCAAACAGAGTAAATGAGAAGAGCCAGCTTGATTAGACAAGGGAGGAAGTAACAAAACAATTATTTTATTCATGTTTCCCCAGAAGAGTTCAAATTAAAAAAAAAAAAAAAAACTTATTTTAAGCATTTTTAAATAGAAACGTTGATATTTAGCTATGAGTTATCTCCACAGGTAGGAAAATAGTGCTTTTGAGGGGTTAATTTTTCAAGGTCATTAAAACCTGAGTCTTGATTTTGCTGAGAAAGAACCCAAAAGTTCATGTGTCACCCATGACCTAAAAAGAATAGACCTCATTTTTGTGCTAATTTGTGAATTAGCTAAAAGTTTCCTCTTCAAATAATAGTCTTTAGATGGGTTGGGGAGAATATAAAAAGTAAACATTTCTGCTGGACCACTTAAGACAGAGTCATTATGAAATATATCGCATAATGCATGCCTCCTCGGGTAAATGACGCCAAATAATAATTTTTTAAAATAATAATAATTCATGATTATCTGTTATCTTCCCAAAACTATGCTAAGTATTTAGCTCATTTCCTTTAAATGCTATAACAACAATGTGAGGCAGGTAAATTTAATTTTGTGGTGGTGCTGCAAGGGTTGGTTTGTTTGTTGTTTTTATCTCAATACCGGGATTCGTTGTCTAGCACTTCAAAGAACGAAGAGGTGGACACAAAATAAAATGAGCAGCAGGCAAAAGTTTGTCAGAGTATAAGATCAAAATGTAAGAAGTAAGAATAGTGTGAAAGCTCTCTTTATAGAGAGGGGACATTAGAAAGTGAATGCCCACGACAATAGGCAAAGAACTTTGTTCTGTAAAATTCTGATCACCCCCACCTTCCTTTCCCCCTTGCTCCTTCTCAGGTCCTACCCTTATTGGCTGGATCACTCTGGGAGCTGGGTTGTCCATTCCTCATTGGCTCGATGCCATTGTATGAGGGGTGGTCTATGGCCATACTGAAGTTGTTTTTATTGTCTACTAATTTTTTTTTTTTTATAATTTTTTTTTTTAATGTTTATTTATTTTTGAGACAGAGAGAGACAGAGCATGAACGGGGGAGGGTCAGAGAGAGAGGGAGACACAGAATCGGAAGCAGGCTCCAGGCTCCGAGCCATCAGCCCAGAGCCTGACGCGGGGCTCGAACTCACGGACCGTGAGATCGTGACCTGGCTGAAGTCGGACGCTTAACCGACTGCGCCACCCAGGCGCCCCTACTAATTTTTAGTTAGGTCTTTTGTCAAATTACTGAGGGGAACCTGAGGGGGAGTAGGTGGTGTCTGCTATGGTCTTAAGAGGAACCTTACTCCAAGGGGGTTTGCTGTGGTCAGAACCTCCTGGCATTGTTCCCAAATACCTGTTTTGCCCCACCCCGGGACCTCAGGTCTTAACCTTTCCCTCTTTGCCTACTGAATCCTATCTTTTCCTATCATAAAATTTTTTTCTTAGATAAAAGGATATTAATGGATGGTCTGGGAATGGTTTCCAGGCAGGAACCCCCTAAAGTTACCTGCAAACACATGTGTGGGCAAGTTTGTGTTTCTAGAGAGAAGGTCCCTAGTTTTCATCAGCTTCCCAGAAAAGTCTGTGGCCCTTAAAATGTCCAAATGGGATTAATCATTATGAAGAACAGGAATTTTTGTGTAGTCTAGTTTACCTCTGTTCATCCGAATCAGTGAGAGGGGTTTAAGGCTATGTGGGTTTTTTTGTTTGTTTTTTGGTTTTTTTTTTTTGAGTTTTCCATTGTTTCCTATATTGTCTGATGAGGCTTCCTCCACAGGTCATTGAGCTTGCTTCCATGAAAAGTGCCCTATTTCAACCCTGTGTAAAACTGGTTAACAACATGGACTCTGTACTCAGAGGGTCTGGATTCAAATTGGGTCTTTAACCTTGATTGCTTGTGTGGTCTTGCCGCAGCTTCCAGATCTGCAAAGTGGAACTCATAGTAGGTTCATCCTTATGGAGTTATTCTGAGGATTAACTAAGTTCACCTGCAGAACTGTGTCTGGAATACAGAAAGTAAAAACGTAAGCGCTCGCTGAGCCGTGTGATTTCTATCTGTGGTGAATTTAGAAGCCGCCTGTTCACATTTTGTGTTTGACAAAAGATGGGGATCTGCTTGGGGTTTCATGCATCTTAAAGCCCTTTTTTACTTCTTAAGAGATTTTTATCTGGCCCTACTTACAGTGGAATTCAATGAGATAATAAACCATGCATTTGTTTTTCTAGAATAGCGTGGAACAAATGACTTGAATGGGGAGAAGGATGCGGCTTGTTTCTCCTGTGCCTTTATTAAAGTAACCATTAGGGTTAAAAGTCTACCGGGCACTGTCAATGGCACTGAGCAAAACAGCCTTCTTGTCTCTTCAGCCATTCTGATTTGCTTTAGATGCAGTTCGAAGGGAAGAACCAATTTTTCAGCGAGTATCTTTGAAGTGCATTTGAGGCAGCTGTTACTGCGAAGGTATGAATTTTTAAAGAAAGAACGAACTGCTTTTCCTAGCTTGTGGGTGTTTCTTGGGATTGAATCACCTCTCCTTAAAACTGTGCACTGGCACAATCTGCTGGGCTCAGAATGCAAATATCTAGGCAAAGTTTCTTGATTAAAGGGAGCAAAATAAAATCAGGTTGAATAGGATGCCAGATGACATTTTTTTTCTTTATCCTTTTCTTAAGGATTAATAGTCTCTTACCTCTTGCCTCACTGTTCTTCAAGGGTCTTTGCATCATCCATCTGAAGGCTAAAAACTGCTGTCAGATATCTGCAGACAGAGGTATCACCGAGGTCCCTGTAACACTTACCTAGAATGTCACTAAAAGAGATGCGATGACATCCTGAAGTCCTTGTTCTAGCAATGCGGCAGTTCTGAAGTAGGCAAAGGTAATTGCTGTGCACAAGATTATCGCCATGACCTGCAATGTACTAGCATCCTGCCGGTCCAGGACTGCCAAGCCTCTCTCTGTTCTTTCTGTCTAATGCTCTTCCCACCAGAGCAGCTCTGTAGCAAATCACAAAGGGCTGAGGTTCCCTGCTGCTTGTCTTATTAAGCGTGGGTGTCTGTTATGAAAATAGGCAGCGTGGCATAGTAGTGGAACCCACTATTTTCAGGATGAATGGTGGCAGTGTCAGCCTTCGGCAAGGCAGGCTTTTCATAAAGTGACCAGTTATGAATGTCATGGTAGTCTGTGTTAATGCCATGCAGGCTGCCCCTGGGTTGCAGATCACTTGCAAAAAGAAGTCTCTCTCTCTCTCCTCTAGATAGATAGGTAGGTAGGTAGATAGATAGATAGATAGATAGAGATAGAGATATATATTTCTCTTGCTTTACATTTTCTTTCCAGGGTTACAGATAATAAGGAAGCTCACAGAAAGAGCCCAGGCATTTGCAGCCATAAAAATTCAATTCAATAGGAATTATAGGTATTCAGCCGTGAGTAGGTTACTTAACCTCTGGACCTCAGTTTCCTTCCCTGTAAAAGGTGGATAATATTTACCTTGCAGGCTTGCTGCATTGCTGCAATAAGGCCTTAAATCCTTGCTCATGTTTTGAAGGGCAGAAGGACCAAAGACACCTGCTATTAAGAATCTAGTTCCTATCAAACTGAAAGACAAAATCAGAGATACCATTAGCTCCTTTGCAATTTATGGCCAATTCAGAAAGAATTCATATTGCTGCAGAGAGTATTATAAGAAAATCCATATTCACCAGTGCAGACAAAGACTCTCTCTTTGACCAACCTTAGTCAGACTCCTCTGAGCCCTCTTATTGACTAGGCCTCAGTCTTGGGCTTCCATGCCTGTTCTTGTAGTCTCCAGTTTTAGCAAGAATCCTGCTAAGCCAGTTTAGAGAGAATCCTCCCACCCTTAATATCTGATATCCTCAATAACAGATTAAATTTCCCACTCTCCCACCATCCCCTAGTTGGTGTCTGATCACTTGGCCTGCATTCAACAAAAGTCCCTGTACCTTTGATTTCTCCTCTTAGTAATGTTTGATCCACTGACACCCCCCCTTAACTGCTCTTTAGTTAAAAATCCCCACTTATTACTGCAATTGTATTTGGAGTTGAACTTGATCGTTCTCTCTTTATGCAGTAGTCTTGACACGTATCCCAATAGTCCTAAGTAAAGTCTTCCTTACCATTTTCACAAGTGTCAGAATAGTTTTTTTCTTTAACACAGATCAAAGCCTAAATATCAAGGTTTTCAAAAGAAGCTAGTACTCATAAGATGTTTAATATATGCCAAGATGTTGTTTGTTCTAAATGTTAAATCTATTCCTCACAATATCCCACTGAGGCAGTACCATGATTATTATCCTCAATTTATAGATGAAATGGGTTCCTTGAGCGGTTAAGTTAACTTGCCCAAGCACACAGAGTTAGAGTTAGCTAGTGGAACTGATACTATAATCCAGGAATTCTGCCCCAGGGTCCATGTTCTTAAAGACAATGCTGAACTGCTCTCAGAGGACTAAAAATTAGGTTGGGAAGTCTACTCTGTCAGTATTCTTAGACCAAAGTTCTCAAATTTGACTGCCCACACAAGCCCAGGTAAGTAATAACAAACCAGGAAAGCAAGGTAGTGGGGAATGGGCCATGTGGAAAGTCCATGCTCAACAACGTAGCCAGCCCTCATCATCACTACCTGGTGGTTGCTGCCTAGAAATGCATACCTTCTGAGTTTTTAAAAATTAACAAAAAGAGGGAAATCTGGCTTTTTATGAAAGATCTCTTCAATTCATAAAACAAAAAAAGAAAGGAAAAGGAAGGGGGAAGGAGGAAAGAGAGGAGGGGGAAGAAAGGGAGAGAAGAGAAGGGGAAACCGTGCAGTTCTCTCTCTCTCTCTCTCTCACACGCACACACACACACACACACACACACACACACACACACCTGCAGGGATTCATTCAGTCTGTGGATTACCTGTTAGCAATTTCATTTGTAGAGGTTATTAAATCTTATCATAATGGACTCAGCTTGATTTTAAAGATATACACTCCCCACTCTAAACCACCAAGTAATTACACTTTTAAAATACCCTATCTGTCTAACCTATTGGAGACTATAGATTTCTGCTTCTAGTTGGAGAGGGGAGGGGAAAATATTCCTGGACACATGGAGATGCTGTAACAATTACTTTAGCAGATATGATTGAGAAAAGTCTTGATTTCCTATCTATCCATGAATCAAGAGTTTCAGATCACAAGTATGAGCCAAGAATGTTTTTTCTTCTTGATTCTTTTTTTTTAAGTGTATTTATTTTGAGAGAGAGGGGGAAAAAACACAAATAAGAGGGAGAGAGTCCCAAGCAGACTCCACACTGTCAGCACAGAGTCCTACTCGGGGCTCAGTCTGAGGAACCTGGAGACCATGACCTGAGGCAAAATCAAGAATCAGACTCAACCTGCTGAGCCTCCCAGGGGCCCCTTTCTTCTTGATTCTTGAATTGATGGATTTTGCCTCTATTGACAAAGTAAACAAAAGGAAACACCTTTTAAAGTTAAACTAGTATAATCAACTAGGTATCTGTGGAAAATGGAAGTAAACACAGCGAATTCTGAGAGCTTTATGAAATGTCGTCTTTTTCTAAGTCTTTCAGCTTCAGTTACTGAACTTTGAGCTGCTTATATTTCACAGTCCTCTTTGCAAACCAGGTTTCTTGGCTCCAGCTATATAACACAGGAGATGTTCTATACTCCTGGCTTTATGAAACCTTCCCGCTTTT
The DNA here is from genome assembly GCF_023721935.1 of Panthera uncia. NCBI lineage: Eukaryota > Metazoa > Chordata > Mammalia > Carnivora > Felidae > Panthera > Panthera uncia. Next base: position 72,081,773 of record NC_064811.1, on the reverse strand, counting down.
GTAGCAGGTGTCCAATGTACTTGTTTTTAATTGCCTAACACTGAATTACAGATAAAGTTTCATAAATAAGATACAACCTTTTTTTTTTTTACTTTTAAAAATAGCACTCTTTTAAATTGTGTGTTTTGATTAATATTCCATGTCATGGGTTAACATTTCCTATTATTTTGAAGTTTGGCAAGGCTTTAATAATAGCCATTTGGGAGGGAAGTTGGGATCAATTAACACCTTTTTATGCACAAGACTTTGCACTGTCTCCTGTGGAGTGAACAGAAAAGAATCAATAAGCTTGTCCCCTTCCCTCCTGGAACTTGAAGTACTTTTGGAGAAATAAGACATTTACACGAGTAACAAAGGTACAAAAACAGCACATTAGAAGGACCCAGATGACCACAGCTGTACGATTTTTAAAAGAGAGAAAGACTTTATGACTTGAAAGCTTTAGAGGCCTTCAGAAAGGAAATGAGATTTAAGTGGAGCCTTGAAGAATGGGTAGGCTTTTTGAGGATGAGGAGGGCAGAGAGTGGGAGGAAAGGCATAATATAGGCGGATGAGGAAGGGGCAGAGGGGAAGACAGGCTTGGTGCCCAGTAAGTGACTGCGACAGAAAACTCCAATAAGGAAGAAATGGAATATATACCTGGACAAAGGGTTTTAGCAGAAAACAGTCAAGACCAAGGATGGGAAGGGGCGCCTGGGTGGCTCAGTCTGTTGAACATCCATCTCTTGATTTTGGCTCAGGTCATGATCCTAGGGGTCATGGGGTAGAGCCCTGTGTCGGACTCCACACTGAGCATGGAGCCTGCTTAAGATTCTCTTGCTCTCCCTTTGCCCCTCCCTCCCATGCTTGCTCGCTCTCTCTCTCTCTCAAATAAAAATATAAGTAAATAAAATTCAGATTTAAAAAATTAAGTTTTTTCCCACCTTTCAGTACCTCCATCTCTCTTTTACTGTCTTCTACTCCTCACATTCCCTCCATTTAAGACCTAATATGTCTCAGTCTAAATATTTTTAGAATTTACATAATCGTATACAAACATGTCTGTACACATACACAGTCTGTTTTAGGTCATTGTGTGTTTAGGTCACTGTGTGTTTTAAGTCACTGTGTCACAAAAAGGAAAATGTATATATTCTTTTCTCTACCTTTCTTTTCTCACTCAGCCATACCTTGGAGAAATCCCTCCCAATTGAAAAGTTACAGCCCAATTAACTGTTTATTTTGATGGTTGCATTATGCTCTACAGTAGAGATATGTCTTGATCTATTCTACTACTCCCCCTTTTCATGGAAATCAGTTTGCATCCAGTTTTTCTGCCCCTACAAATAGTACTTCAGTAAACATACTTGTATCCCTATCTATATATGCTGGTATTTTACATCTGTTGATAGAGTTAGGATCACAGAGTCGAGGACATGTGTATTTTTAGCTTTAAAAACTAAACTGCTTCCCTAAGAAAGCTGTAACAATACACAATATGCACCTACAATTAATAAAAATACTTCCTTTTGCTAGGTTTCCCCAGGCCATAATGTTGCAGCTCTTTTTAAAAAAAGTTTTTGCTGGTGGAAGTATTGTAAACTAAAATCTCGTTGTTACTTTATTTGCATTTTCTTTGACTACAGATGAATTTGATCATGTTTCCAAAAGCTTGTTGACTGTCATGTTTCCTATGTTGCAGGCTGCATTTTCATGTTCTGTGTCCATTTTTCCAAAGACCTATTTTCTTTCCCTGAAAATTTTTAAGAGCTTCTGCTATATGATAGACATTTTTGCCTGTCCTCTAGGATTTTAAACATTTGTTTTTCAAATCTATTGTATTTGTTTATGGTATCTTTTGCCATACAAAACTTTTGGGTTTTATTCAATCCCTTATGTTTTTCTTAGTTTGTGTGTTTTCTCCCTTGCCAAGAGAAGCCTACCCTCTCTGCCCCTAGATTATATTTATGGTTCCTAGATTTTCTTATAGGATTTTATTTATTTAATTACTTATTTTACATTTTTAACCTTTAATCTATCTAAATCCATCTAGGATTTATTTTTGGAGTTGGTATAAGATAAAGAGCTAGCTTTATTTTCTTCCAGATGCATAAACAGTTTGCCAGCTCCTTATATTAAATAATCCATCATTTTGCCACTAAATTGAAATGCCTCTCTTGTCATATATTAAATCTTCATTTATATTTGGATTTATTTCTAGATATTCTATTTCACGTATCTGTTTAGGCCTATTTCAATACTTACTGATTTGATTACAGTAGCTTTATAGGATTTTCGGATATCTGGTAAATCAGACTACACAAATGACTTTTGGGTAGTTATCAAATGCTTAGGTAAATACATTAAAAACCTATTTGCAGACAGAAATGGGATGCAAGCAGAAACTAATGTACCAAATAATACTTGTATAATTAAAATATTTTTTTCAAAGTCTTTCTTCCCAAGATCTATGTTTTATAGCAACGAATACGCAAGGAAAAGGTTTAGTGTGCTTATAAGATCTTGTACAAATTACAGTTTGCTGTATTTTCAACCCCTAAATGCTGTACCGTGTTAATCATACTATTTCCTTGATTCACAGATTGATCCTTCAGAGGAATCGTCCCTGACTCCGTCCCTACACTGAGCTAAAACTGCTTCCCAGGTGGAACACTGTTCCGGGGAGAGCTCTGAGGATTTCCTGAAGAAGAATTCCATGGGGACTGTACCTGACCCTTTGAGATCGGCTAAAACTTCCTTAATCACAGCTTCTGGAAAAGAAGAGGATCTAGGAGAAGTGCAGCCTGCCTCCCCTCGGTCTCCACCAGCCGTCTTGTGTGAGAACACCAATGGCCTTTCCAGCACTCCTGCAGAGCCAGACCTCAGCCCCAGTGCAGCTGCTGAGGTCCTGATGCAGGCCTTTGAGCATGAGACCACCCAGCCAGACATGTCTTCTCCTGGTGTCTTCAATGAGGTGGAAAAAGTGTCTCCTACATGCAGTTCTGACAAAACCCAACTGCCAGGAAGCAGTGAGCCCACAGCACCAGCCCCATGTTCTGCAGCAGGAAAGGATCTCATAGATGAAGCATTTACAATGCCAGCCAACCAACACACCCACCAGGTGACCCCAGGTGACCAGCTCAATGCCAGCCCCTTATCAGGACCTGAAGATACTCTGCTGAAAACACAGAGAACCTCGGATGGGGAGATTCTTGAAAAACCTGAAAAGTCAAATTGCCCTGTGGGAAGCACCCAGAGCAACAGCAAAGACCAAGTGCCCTGTGATTTTTCTTCTCAAAAAACAATCCAGGGAATGCTGCAGACTGCAAATACAGCAGCCAAGGTGTTCAGTCACCCCTCGTCTCCTGTAGGCCAACCCAAAGGGGCAAGGCCGGGAGCCATATGCGACTCCCAGACAAGGTCCTGTGACTCTCCCATGAGAGAAGAAGGATGTTCAGGGAACAAACAGCCCTCAGCCACCACCTCAGACAGCCAGTCCGTGACTTCTGTGACACCTCAACCACCCCACCTCACTAGCAAAGTCTCCACACGTCCTCAAGATCAGGTGTCAAGGTTCAAAGAAGCAAGTACAATGACCAACGAAGCTGCAAGTGAGGTCACAGAAGCTCCCGACAGGGCTCGGCAAGATGCTGGGGTGCAGGCAGTGGCAAGTGTGGAGAACAGATCGGTCTCCACCAGCCCCAGCATCCTCGCTGCATTCTTAAAGGAAACCCCAATTCCTGAGTGTTTGGAACAAGAGCAGCTGCGTGTCATTTGCAATGGCAGCGGCAGTGGGAGCCACACGCTGGAGCTATCTGACAACATCCACTCCCCACAAGGGTCAGGTCCGTGCCCCAGCATCATGCCAGAAGTGCACATCCAGGCAGCTGCCGCTGTTTCCACAGCTCTCCAAGGGGAATGCAAATTGATGAGGTTACCGAGTGAGGTCCTTAAGATCTCATCCATCACCGTGGCATCCGGTAATACTCAGGATCTGTGTAAGGAAGATACAGGGTCTGCAGGAATGACCCCAGCAAGGGAAGAGCCCACCTCTAAACAGCTTTCAGGTGTGAATTCCAGGTCCCTGAAAGCCAGCCCCACTGACCAGATTTCTTTCAGTGCGGGAAGTCAAACCGAAACAAATCATGAATTGAGGAAAGTTGAAACCAAGCCATCTGAGTTTGCAGTGAAAACCACAGATGGTCACGAAACAAACCCAGACTGCCAACTCTCTGACTCTTGTGGTCCTGCCGACAAAGCCAACCAGCCCGGGAGCCTGGATTCCACTGACAAAGGAGATGCAAGAGAGAAGCAGCCGGCATCTCCTCAGATAGTAAAACAAGAATGTAGAGGCACCGATATCCTTGATGTCAGGGCCAGGGCAGAGGCCAAAACCCTGCTGCTCAATCCTAAATCTCAAGAAAGTGGAGGCACTGGGTCAGCTGCTAGTCCTACACCCTCCCCAGTGAGGAAGAACCAGGAGGGTACCCTGGAGGAAAATAGACAGACCAAGACAGCCACCAGCCTGAGCCTCCCATCCGATTCCATGGGTGACTCCAGTCCAGGTTCTGGCAAGAGGACCCCTTCTCGCCTGGTCAAAGCCAGCCCACGGCGGGCCAGCCGAGTCAGCGAGTTCCTCAAGGAGCAAAAGTTAAATGTGACCGCGGCTGCCGCCCAGGTGGGACTCACCCCAGGAGAGAAGAAAAAGCAGCTGGGCGCCGACTCCAAGCTGCAGTTGAAACAGTCCAAGCGTGTCAGGGACGTCGTGTGGGATGAGCAGGGCATGACCTGGGAAGTGTATGGTGCCTCCCTGGACCCAGAATCCCTGGGTATCGCAATCCAGAACCATCTACAAAGACAAATCAGGGAACATGAGAAATTAATCAAAGCTCAAAACAGCCAGACCCGGAGATCCATTTCCTCAGATACTTCTTCAAATAAAAAGCTCAAAGGAAGGCAGCACAGTGTTTTACAGTCCATGCTGCAGAACTTTCGACGCCCCAACTGCTGTGTTCGTCCTGCCCCTTCTTCTGTGCTAGACTGAAAGAGAATGTGTATGGGAACCCTTGTGTATATTTATGGTATTCCTAAGTGTCTCTATTTGTCAAAGCTTACTTAGTTTTTGTTTTTTGTTTTTTGTTTTTTGGAGAGACCAGGAAGACAAGCAAGAATCAACTATTGGAAGTTGCTATTAAGAATTGTTGGGTCCTTTGATTGGGGCTCCATAAATAAAAATATCATTTCAATTTGAAAGAAAGAACAAAGGAAAAGAAGAAAGCTCCACTGAAGGTTAATGACCCTAATTAAGAGGAAATAACATTCACTGGATTTTTTAATATGATGTTACTTATAGAACTAGCACTATCATTAAATACGTGTCACTTTGTATTACTGCCTCAACATATCACACTGTGGTGTTTCCATTAAAATCCCTGCTTAATATTAAAACTAGCAAAAATACTGTTATACTTTCTAGTCATATTGCAATAAGAATGCTATTACCACACAGAATTTAAGTAGACGATAAGAACTATAATGTAAAACTGTGAAATAAATTCTACTTGCTCTTCAGCCAGATGACATTAAGGAAAAGCATTTAGATGCATACAATACCAAATGAATTAATATTTGTCAACATCTGCAGATAACTGTTTTGGTAAACCTTGTTATATCGTCAACAAATGTAAGAAAGTTATGTTAGGAAAATTAGCTGAGCTTTTGAATATGAATACTGCCCACGTAAAACTTGAATTTTTATCTACAGATTTTCCTGCACTGAAGGCAAGGGGCATCTCTATGATTCTGACGAGATGAAATTCCTATTTCTTTAGAGGAAGTACATGCAACTGAATTCTTGGAAAGAGTCATCAAATTATTAAGTATACTAAAGTTTGTGTAGTACAGGTGTTCTCCAAAAACATTCTGCTGAGAGTGTTAAGGTTTCTGTGTTGAAACCTTTTCTGTGTCAAAAAAAGGAAGTAACAAAAGCAATGGGTCTAATTTCAACTCCTATAAACGGGATGAAGTTTGTGTTTTCCTTTTGACTTGCTTATGCAGTAGCTTCTAATAGAAAATGTAGTGAACACCAAATAGAACACAAACTTCTCATGTTTTTGTAGGTAGACTAATATCATCTAATTGCTTAAATTTCTCATCTGTAGTAAAAAGGTAGCCTCTGTCAACTTACTGATTTTAACAGAAATACCATTGTGTCTCATCCTTCAAACCCAGTAAAAAAAAAAAAAAAAAAAAAGGCCCTTACTAAAACCTGGTTTGAGCTTCTAGTGGGCTATAGATTTTGAAACCATAGGCACCTGTTTGAGCTCAGCGCTCACCTGCCTCCAGAAGAGGAGCTTTTCATTTGTACCCATGAGTGTCTTGCAGGGTACTGGGCTGGGATGACCAGTAGTGGCTTGAGAGTTGGAGGGGTGTGGAAAAGGGAGATGAGGCAGGGCTCTGGAAAAGTTTCCCCTCCTAGATTCATGTAGGGAGATTGCTCGTCTCCACCTTACATTTACAAAGCCAGATTGTTAAATGTGGAAGGGGTGCTCCCTGGTTGCCTTCTCTGAGCTCATTCCCCTCGATGAGCCAGAAAAGAGCATCTATCCATGTATTCTCTCTCTCTGGTGACGCATAAATGGCGTTTGTGCAGTAAACTCAAAACCTCTGTTTTGGCTTCTATTTTTGTTAATTCTCTTTTGCAGATTCTGAGCATATAGGGAAAAATCTTTTGTGCCTGAGCTTTAACACCACATGCTAAACGGAGCACAACCCAAATTAGTAAATAGCCCCTGGTTTCTTTGAAAGCAATAGGACCGTAGATGACAACTGCATAAATGGACTGCAGCCCCAGTACTCTTAGAGCCTAAGAATGTTAAAATCACAGTGGTTACATTTGGAGCCACCCTTTGAATTTTTTAATTAGGCACATTTTCCCATTTCTTACCAACTGGCCCTTATTAAGAATACTACCTACAGTAGAAATTGCCATCAGATTATCAATCAAATTACTGTTAAGGATCAGAGATGTAGTCTAAAATTCTCTCTTTGGCCTCAAATACCCGTTTGTAGTAGTGTTTGTGTGGCTTCTGTTGGAGATGCTTTTGCCAGGGTGTCGTGTCCCTCCTACCCCTTCCTCACTGCCTGTCTCCCTCACACGTTGGCATACGTGCTGTGTACACACAGAGAACACCCTGTGTACACAGTAGCAGCTGTCAGCAGTGCCCGCTCCAGATGGGTGGGCCCCAGGTAATCCTCAGCTGTGTAGGGAGGGGCCAGAACAGGCTGTTCCTGCATTAAAATAGGGGGAAAGGAAGAATTTAGCATCTGGTAGTAATATTTATTCTTATGAGGTTAGAGTAACCACATGAATTAGAATTACTGAAATTAGAAATGTCTAATTATACATTTATAAATTATAAATGTAAGCTTATAAATTGTAAATAGCTCAAGTTAAAAATGAGGCAGAGGCCTAAGAGAGTTGTAGACCTTTGTCGCACATTAAATTAAAAGAAAATCACATTAAGTTACTTAAAACTAAATGTAGCGTTGCAGTGTGCCTCTCATAGTAAAACCTAAGATCTGATTTAGTAACTTTGGTTTTCTTTGGTACTGGAACTAGCCTTTCCTTCTTAATCTTTATTTTTTTTTTTTACTTTTCACCTTTACTTCTGCCACACTCTAGAGCTAGAGCTTGTCATAAAATAGTATAAAACTTTTCTCGTTTAGTTGTGTATTGAATCTTAAAGAAGGAACAGCTTTTCAAAACAGTAAGGAAAAGACCACCGAGTGGGTAAATAATGAAGCCTCCTGAAGACAAGCCATGCTTTTGCTTTATGACACTCCAAGTACTCATACCATAAAACCTTAACCTGAAAATTTTCCCTCACTTCGATCTGTGACACAACATTGACATGCAGCACATCATTCGTGACTCCTTAGGTTGGTTCAACAAAATGGAAGTGGAAAACAGCTTTCATAGCAGATTCTTTGAATTTGTTGGGCTATTTCTTAGCCTGGCTGCATGACATAGCAGGTTGAAAATTGTTTTTGGCCTTAATTTCTTTTAGATGTTCTGTTCCTTTTAAATGTTTTTTTAATCAGGGGCGCCTGGGTGGCTCAGTCGGTTAAGCGGCCGACTTCGGCTCAGGTCATGATCTCACGGTCCGTGAGTTCGAGCCCCGCGTCGGGCTCTGTGCTGACAGCTCAGAGCCTGGAGCCTGTTTCAGATTCTGTGTCTCCCTCTCTCTGACCCTCCCCCGTTCATGCTCTGTCTCTCTCTGTCTCAAAAATAAATAAAACGTTAAAGAGAAAATTTAAAACATGCTTTTTAATCATTGAGATATATGGAGGAAATATAAAATATTTCTTAAGCAAGTAGTATAAGAGAGATGAATTAGAACACAGTGTCTGGAAGATAATGAAATATTTACAATGTTAAGAGGCTTTATGGCTTACCCAGTGAATACTAGAATTTTAATTTAAATGTCGATTTTTCTATTTTAATGACCACAAGAAAAATGGCACTGCTTGAGCTGTCATATGTTTATCTCCAGTGCTTTTCTAATTATGTCCTTCTGGATTACTGGCTTTGGTGCCACAGACCAACTGCTCTATGTTTATGTTTTGGACCAATGGCATAAGTTGAACATTTTGTTAGGTCGGAGAATCCTTTTTGTTTGCGTCCAAAATGAAATATTTATAAAATATATTAGTGTGTTTTCCTACCTTGACAAGTTCAGCTATGTCGATATAATTTGATTTTTGATGACTTCTTAATCTTCAGAATTGTCTGATAATTGGTACTTTGGACACCAGTATTCTTCACGTTATAGCTTACATCTCAAAATTTAAACAAACTGTAGTGAATATGCATGTGTAACATATACCCTAGAGGCTGAATTTGGGGACCAAATCCCTAATAGGAGCTTGTCATTTTCAAGTAGAAAACAGAAGAAGGAAATGACTTTTGGTTGCATCCTGAGAGTATTGAAGTTTTATTGTTCCTACCTTATTCTAATGTTATTTCTCTCATTTCTAGGAGTTCCCATCATTCTGAGAATACCTGTATATACCACATGAAGAATATAATATCCTGTGACTTTACACTTTGTTTACAGAGGATATATATGAGTATGCTGTTAATGTAAATTGTTTGGCCTTTGCTGTATCCACTGTTACTGTTTTGCTGCCAAAATGTGAGAAATTATCTTCTATTCCTCCTACATATTGTGCAAGTGTTAAAAAAGTGGTCCATTTCTAGTACCAGATAATTCACCACATCTCTTGTCTACTTTTTAAGAATCAGTATAAAGAAAAACAATACATTAGGATAAGGTTTGCATATATGTATATGTGTTTTTACTGACACTTGGGCACTTGTAGCCTTGTGTGGGCCTCTTCCTGTCTGATTTACTAATCGGCTATGATGCTGCCATGGAGATGATACTGTTTACTCTCTCCTGCTTTGTCCTAAACGGTATTTGAGAAATGAAGCCTGTGAATTTCCCTTTGTGATGATAATACAGTGAACTCAGCAGTATCTTGGATAATTGAGCTGACCATCTTGTCCCCACCCCTGTTTTGTCTACACAGTGAATCAGAAGTCTTGTCCAGGTCTGCTTCAGTGTTTGCTATTTTATATTGATATTCGAGCATTTTGTCTTCTGTGAGCAACATTCTTTGATGCTGTGTGTGGCCCTTTTGGTTGAATCTCTCCAAATGTGGGTCAGCTGCTGCCACCTGGCAGATAACAGGTGATACGCTAAATCTCCTGTCCATTCTTGTAACTATAGCCTTCTTAATGGAATTCTGCAGCTGGATGAGTAATTATAAATGTCATCTTTGCAGACACACAGGCTTAAGGATGTCTACAAAATTTTAGACATTTTTGCAAAGGGGGAAAAAATAGTCTTGTAAATACTGAAACATTTCCATGAAATTTATCCTGCTCTTGGGAAAAAAAAATTCTCCTTGGCTGCAGAAATAAGATAAACTTTATTTGCGATGACCAAGGACATAAATGAAGATGGATTGAGGTGGAAAAATTCTGTCTCACAAGTAATCAGTGACATCTGCCAGAGGTCATTACAGCTACTCTTAACTGTGAACACTCACCAGCTAAACTACTCACTTGCCACAACCAAATAACCTCTCAAAGTAAATCCGATACATCTGTATATATGTGTAGATAGAAACAACAAAAAATCCTGAAAAATTACTGTTGACTATTAGTTAAGTCAAGGTGAAGATAATTATAAAGAACATTTAAATAACCATGGGCCTTGGTGAAATGACTATGGAGGCCAGAATGGTGCAACAAGATGTTATTCACAAGTTTGTTATTTTTTTAAGACCCAGAATCTCAGATACTCATCATGAGAATAAAGACTGTTGAAAATGAAATTAAAGCCAAGCAATAATGTGCCAAAAAGAGGCAGTTATACCAGCAAGTGCATCTATACGAGCACACCGTTATGTAATATGGTTTGCTCCGTGAAGACTGACTATAACCCACAAGATAAAACAAGCGAAGGCATAATTTCTGCTTTCTTGCTCGAAAAACGTGTTTAGGAGCTCTATAAAGAGATACAGCGCCGGTGGACATTAGTAGAGATAAGGTAACATCTCTGTCTTAATGCTAGCCAAGACGAAAAAGGAGTCAAAAAGTCTTGCTAGCTTAAAATTCAAGATAGATCCAACCAGAAACTTTGTTGAAACAGAGGGGTTAAATATATAGTAATTACTCTTCCTGGACACTTGCACGTAGCAAAGCAATTCAGTTAATTCTGCCTAGAGGATTACCAGCCTTAGCTATGAAAAAAATGTGTTCCCAAATGTAAAATAACTAAAACATGAGTACTCATATCAAAAAGGGCCTCAAATAATGCCTTACAGAAAATGATATTCCAGATGGGCGTTTCTAAATACTAGCCCTTTTTTCAGTTCAAGCTCAAAATCAATTGGCTGCAAAAAAATAAGTCACTATTTTACATTTCATAAAATGATACAAATCATCAACCAGCATGGTGAGAATTATGATGAGAAATAACCTAGTGATTTACATGTGTTAAGGAGAAATAAGTGGGAGAGAAATGCTAACTTCTTTCTTGATCTCTTATGATGCGGGGATGTCATCCACTGATTTGCAGGGTGAAAATTATGGCTTGCTTTTTAACATTACTACTAGCATTACTCTTTGTTACTTTAAAAAATTAGATTGCCTATTTTTTAGCAAAACTTCTAAGTGGATAAATGATTTTTTCTGTTTTATACCATTGCTTTAATATCACGTGAAGACTGTACAAAGCAAACTATGTTGAATGGGTGGGTAGAAGGAGCTTACTCATGTTTATCAGGATCTCTTAATGATTTTAGCTGAGATTCCTTAATGCTTCTTTTAGGCCACATCTTTGAGTAAATTATTTTTCATAATGTTTTCCATCACATCTTAAACTGATGTTGGTAAATCAGAAGATTGCAGTATTACAGTCATGCTCCTCAATCCCTAGAGGAGAGGAGAGACTAATTTTTATTTTAAGGACATCTGGACATAGCTTTCCTGAGGCTGAGAAAGGTCAACAGGGCCTGACCTGAAAACTCAAGAAAGAAATATACTAATAATTCCTAAATTCCTCAATGTATTTATTTCTGCTGTACTAACATGTGAACAATATGTTGTGCATAATACTGTAGCCGGTTGTGGTATGTCAATACATTTTGTAAGTGTGTATAGTCTGTGAGTGGTTGGTTTTCTCTTTCTATGTGTAGGAAAAAAAAACATGCCGTGTCCCATTTCAAAACCAAGTTCTGTCATCGGGTAGGCACATGTATGAAAATGAATAAAGCCAACAGAAGTGTACATGTGTATTCAGTAACAGAATTTGTCCTTTCATTTCTGAAGGTCAGAAAGGGCTGTTGTGTGTGTGTGTGTGTGTGTGTGTGTGTGTTTTATCATTTCTGAGAGTAGGTAACATAATTATCACAAAGGCTGAATACATTGGCGATACACTGGCATGTTACTAAATCTGCCAGGTTAATTAACCATGCCATTAGTCACAGGTAAGGTCAGTTCTTTGACCACCGGCATGATTTACATTCCTCACACATCCTCTCCGTGGTAAGTGTGTGACTAGGATGTACATGCTATGGGTGTGATTGTGTACATACCTTGTATGAATTAACCTAAATCCTCAAAGAGTTGTACGAAAGCAGGAAAACGAAACAGTTGTTCAAAAGCCTCAAAAGGGCTAATCAATGAGTATTTTCATTTTCTACACATAAAAATGTATACATGGCATAACTGTAAATAGCTTACCCACATATATATACACACATAAATGCATTTCATTCATACTGTTAATATTTAAATAAATTACAAATTAAAACAATTGAAAACTGCATCTTTCCATGACTGTTCTGTTTTCTATACATTAACATGGGATCAAATGCTCCCCGTTAAATGGTGTTATACTCCCAGGTAGCAGATTTGGTGCTTAGGAAAGCCCTGCCTCACTATGAAAATCTAGTTATTGTCATAGACTGGTACCTGAGCACCTTCAAAGGTTTAATGCTGTTCTTTAAGCACCTAATTTTACATCTGGAAATGACAAACACTGGGGAAAATCAATTATGTTTTGTAGGCTCCATTTGTACATTTATTCGTGTGTTTATTTGCACAGGCTGATAAAAGCTCTACCTTTTTTTTAGAGATCTATCCATAGGTTTCAAAACAGTATATGATCCCTTGAAGAGGAAAATGATTGTACGCATTCTCTTGAGATAAGCAAAATGATGTTTAGCAACACCAAAGAGAAGTCAAAGAGTAAAAGTTTTTTGTTTTTTTTTTAAATTACAGATGATGTTGGCAGGATAATAGAATATGAGCATTTGGGAGTTCCGTCAAGTGGACTCAAGTAAATTCCTATTATTGATAACAGGTAATACTGTGTGGACTAGATAACAAGATGAGAGACATTAGCCAGCAAATGTCAACACTGGACAACACTTGTCAACTTATCACAATGCTAATCAGTGAAATGATGTTTGAGTTTCTCTCATTTTTCCTAAAAGGAAATACTCTATTAGAGATCAAAAAGTCTGATCTGGTTCCTAAAATCTAATGTAATTTGACCCTGATTCCTTGACACTAAAAATTATGTTGCCTGGGTATTAGGTTGAAGATATAAATGGTATATGAGTTTCCATTAATAGAGAACTCCATGTGGCAAAGTGCAAATATAACCATTTCTCAGTAGAAAGTTAATAATATTTAATATGTATTTATGTTTTGGAGAATTAATGTGCCATCTTTGTATCTTAGATAAAAATAAAAGGCTAACCAATCATAAGAACACTGTAACTATAGCTGGCTGTGTTTTTAAACTACTAAAACCATACTTGTTTATAAGAGCAGAATATGTGAAATCTTGATGTTTGTCAATATTTACTGTTGCTTAAAAGATAAATTCGTGTAATTATTTTGGACGATGTATATTAATTTAAATGCCACCCAGAAAAATTATAGCTGTCAATGTGAAAATCATTTGTGTGTGTCAATACTCAGCTGAGAAAGACCAAAAGTGTAGTATAATGTTAAATCTCTGAAAAAAACAGTAGTACTCAAAGTGAAATTCCATTTATGAATGTATCAATATTAGAATCTAAATTTATATCTTTTCATGATGTCTATATATGAAAGTCATAAAATGGTTTATTCAAGAAAGTCCCCATCCTCCAGAAATTGACCTACCAATAAAATTTTATTTCCTAGAAAAAAATATGGAATATTAGGATTTAAATAAGGATAGATCAGGATTTTGGAATTTATACACTTCTGCTCTCACTTTGAATTTGATTTTTGAATGAAGGAAGGAAGGAAATTCGACGGATGACTTTGTTTTACCCTCAAAAAATTTTAAGTATGATTTTTTGCATTTCATTTTCCATAATAAACATAATAGAGATTCAAATTTACTTTGTTCTTTTTGTTGTTGTGCTTTTGCACTGCTGTCAAAAGTGTTATTTTAGCCCTAGACGTTTAGAATCAATTGATTTTCAACGTGACACACTTCTGCTAGAAATCTACAGTGGAGCTGAAAGTATTTACAATGAAAGGGTTTTTTTTTCCTTTGATTAAAATAGAATTCCCATAGAATCAACAATACCTGCAGATGAGAAGCAGTGATTTTTTTTCCTGCTCCTGATGATATAGCGTGTGTGTGTGTGTGTGTGTGCATACTTTTGCTCTTGGCTTGGTGAAAGTGATAAGAGCTTGACATTCATGGAAATACAGGAGGGCATGGAGGTACAGGGTGCATCAGCTCTTGTGGTGGCACAGAGCACCTGTATTCAAGCTTATATTATGTCACATCTAGGCTTAGCGGCCTCCTGCCCAGGGCCATCCAGGTGTATGCTGTGTAGTTTCAGCCTCTCTGCCTATTCCTGGGTAAATAAGTTGGGATCCTGTGGTCTAAGTTCCTAGAAGAAGATGGAAAGTCCAGCCATGTCCTCCAATCTAGCTTAATCATTATAAAACTAACACTATCATTGGATTTCTTTGTGCCTCCTTGAATCTATCTTCATCAAGAAACTGTAGAGTGGGAGAGGTGTAAGATTTATGAACCCCAACTCTCAAAAATAACTTAGTAAAATTTCTATATACTTTAAACAGTGATTCTTTCAAAACTTCCAACTACTCTGGGGTGCCTGGGTGGCTCAGTTGGTTAAGCATCTGACTCTTGATTTCGGCTCGGGGTGTGAACTCAACAGTTCATGAGTTCAAGCCCCATACCATGCTCTACCCTGACACTGCAGAACCTGCTTGGGACTCTCTCTCTCTCTCCCTCTCTCTCTGCCCCTCCCCTGCTCTCTCTCTCTCTCTCTCTCTCTCAAAAAATAAACTAAAAATTTTTTAAATAAAAAAAACTTCCAACTACTGTGTATATAAGTACACACTATTTTGGCCTAAAATAGAGCTGCCATTAAAAGTTAAACTTCATGTGTTTCCAAAGATATAAATACTATTTGTGGAAAGTTAGATCACACAAAGGTCCTCAGGGGGCTGAGATAGTTTGTCTTATGCCTGTAGCTGTTTCTGTTCCACTAACCAGACGCTTGTCTCCTTAGATGACATTTCCAGCCACTGTTCTCACCCATCCACATCTGTAATGCTGAGTAGTAAACACAAGAGCAACCTTCATAGCTTAATCTGGCTTCACTGGACTGATTGTGGACTCAAAATATTTCTTGTTTCCTGTGAAGTCTTTCTTTGTAAACCACATAGGATCACGTTCAGTCTACCACCCATACTTAATGAACTCATGAATACCAACATTGTTTAATTTTCCTCAACACCACCCTAGACTATCAGTCAGCTAATTTACAGAGTTCTAAACTCTTTAGACCCTTAGAACTATGTTAATGTTCTGCAGCCGGTTTTTCTAAATATAGCATAGAGGACTAAGATAGTTGAAATTCAAATTGTCAGGATAGAAGCTGAAAGTGCTTGAAAGATTTCTGGTGGGAGTACTGGCATCTCAAGGATGATTATTTCTCTACATCTTTTTTTTTTTTAATTCCCACTTGACACCTCTTAATCAAACAGCACGGGAACCTTGGCCTGCCATTAAAAAAAAAAAAAAAAAAAAAAAAAAAAACTAAGCAGGGGTGCCTGGGTGGATCTGTCGGTTGAGCTTCTGACTTCAGTTCAGGTCATGATCTCACGGTCTGTGAGTTCAAGCCCACATCGGGCTCTGTGCTGACAGCTCAGAGCCTGGAGCCTGCTTCAGATTTTGTGTCTCCCTCTCTCTCTGACCCTCCCCAGTTCACACTCTGTCTCTCTCTGTCTCAAAAATAAATACGCATTAAAAAATTTTTTTAAATAAAATTTAAAAAAAACTAAGCAGAATGTCATTGTCAAAGATATTACAGGTGTTTAGAAGCAAGGTAAGATTTCTTAAAGGCCTGGAAAGTATTTTCCTGTTACCTATGTTCTTTTTGCCCAAAGTCAATACAAAGGATAATAGCTATGTGCCAAACATTCCGCTGGGCACTTGCACGTATGTCTTCACTCTTGGGAGGTTTTGCATATAAATGCACACTGTTTTCAGCCAATTTTTTTCAATGGCAGATACTTGAGACATATAAATTGGATGTTCAAAGGGATATAGTAGTAAATACCCAGTCTTAGAACCAAGGAAAACTGGGTTCAAATTTCAGCTTTAAAGCCAAATTCCTTGTCCAAGTCATCTAGTCTTTTTGAGACTCAGCACATTCATCTGTGAGTTGAGGATAACAGTACCTACTTTGCAAAATTGTGTGGATCAAATAACATAGGCAAAACAAAATGTCATTTATCTCCCCTACTCCTTTGAGATTTGCTTTCTTCTTTGCTTGAACTTTATCACTCAATTACAAAAAGGCTGGCATTTTGCCATTTTCTTCTACTTCGCAAACTTTATATGTGTGTGTGTGTGTGTGTGTATATATATATATATTTCCCTACATCTTTTATGTGTATAGATATGTATTTATGTATATATATATGTATTTATGTGTGTGTGTGTGTATATATATGTGTATGTGTGTGTATATATATATATATATATATATACACAAAGCCAGATAAATAGTGGGGAGCCTGGGTGGCTCTGTCAGTTGAGTATCTAGCTCTTGATTTCAGCTCAGGTCATGATTTCACAATTCGTGGGTTCAAGCCCTGTGTAGGGCTCTGTACTGACAGCATGGAGTCTGCTTGAGATTCTCTCTTTCTCTCTCTCTCTCTGCCCCTCACCCCCCCAAATTAATAAACATTTTTTTTAAAAACTAGGTAAGTACTAAAAATAATTTTAAATATTACTATGAAATACCTATGTGACTTTAAACGTATTTCCCTTTTTGTTTAAAGTATGAGGATAATACGTTCAAACATTTAGAGTTGCCAGACCTTTAAGAATTAGGAAAATATTTTTGATTCAGTTTAACTTTGTCATATCAAATATGATTTTTATTTTTTTAATTTTTTTAATGTTTGTTTATTTCTGAGACAGAGAGAGACAGAGCATGAGTGGGGAGGGGCAGAGAGAGAGGGAGACACAGAATACGAAGCAGACTCCAGGCTCCGAGCTGTCAGCGGGGCTCAAACTCACAGACCGCGAGATCATGTGCTGAGCTGAAGTCAGCGCTCAACCGACTGAGCCACCCAGGCGCCCCAAATATGATTTTTAAAATATAAAGTTAAATGCTAATAAAAATATTACCAATTCAAAAAAGGAGGAAAAAGGAAAACAATCGGTAACTTTACACTAAAATTTAAAACTTAAGTAACTAAGATTTAAAGAGAAGTCATGTGGGGCACCTGGGTGGCTCAGTTGGTTGAGCGTCTGACTTTGGCTCAAGTCATGATCTGATTGGCTGTGGGTCTGAGCTCTGCATCAGGCTCTATGCTGACAATTCATACCCTGGAGCTGCTTCAGATTCTGTGACTGACTCTCTCTCTCTCTCTCTCTCTCTGCCCCTCCCCTGCTTGTGCTCTGTGTCTCTCTCTTAAAAATAAATATTAAAAATTTTTTTAATTAAAAAAAGTCATGTAACTGACAAAATATTAGAATTTGGAAAAATCGGAAGAACATCTACAAATCAGTTACAAAGGATGAGCAATACAACAGAGAAATTTGTCAAACTCTATCAGCAAGCATCATAAATGTATAAAATTATGCTCAACTTCACTAATCTCTTTCCACCACAGCTGAATGCTGTTGGAGGAAACCTTCAAAATTCACAGGGACTGAATTAGGAGCTTTATGTCCAAGAGCTGGAGGACAATGCTAAGAGATCTGTAGGTTGGAGATCCCTGGTGATGTGTGTAAGGGAGGGAGGAGGGGAGGGAGTATACACCTGAACACCTGCACACAAATCTGTGAGCAGCATCCATGCACATTTAAAGGAGGAGGGGAGACTGGAGGGGGAAGGTTCTGTAAAGAATCTAAACAGGACCACCTGGGTGGATCAGTGGGTTAAGCAACCAACTCCTGGTTTTAGCTCAGGTCATGATCTCACAGCTCCTGAGTTCAAGCCCAGCCCCTCGTTCCAGCCCCTCGTTGGGCTCAGCTCTGACAGCACAGAGACTGCTTGGGATTCTCTCTCTCTCTCTCTCTCTCTCTCTCCCTCTCTCTCTCTCTCTCTATCTCTCAAAAATAAATAAATAAACTTTAAAAGAAAAGAATCTACAGAAAGCCAATGAGAGCAGTTTAGACGTAAACATCTGCCCAGAGCACCAGAGCATGCAACACTTAGAAGATTATAACCTTTCCAGATGTCCTGTTTCCCTCTCTTTCCCTGGCCTTCAACCAGACTATTTGGCAGAATTAGAATCCCAAAGGGGTGGAGGGGCACCTGAGTGTCTCAGTTGGTTAAGTGCCTGACCCTTGATTTCAGCTCAGGTGGTGATCTTGCGGTTCATGGGTTCGAGGCCCACCCACACTGGGCTCCATGCTGACAGTGCAGAGCCTGCTTGTGATTCTCTCTCTCTCACTCCCTCCCTCCCTCTCTGCCCTGCCCCCACTCATGCTCTCTGTCTCTCAAAATAAATAAATAAACTTGGGGGAGAAAAAGGAATCTCTAAGGAGTGGAAAGAAACAAGAATCCAAATCACAACCCCCTTCTTCATGTGAGTCTGATAAGAGAGGACTTTCAATTATAAACAAAATAAGGATTATTGCATGAGACTGGACATTTTAAATCTGAATTGGGATTGCATCTACAATTTTGAGTGGCCTGTTTCTGCTGAATCGAGGGGGTGTCCCCCAGACTGAAATAAACGGTGTCGTTGATGATGACCATGCCACCTGACATGAAGATTCGTGTGAATAGAAAATACTGGAAATTCATGTGACTGAGCCATGCTGTTTGGATCCTGAATGCATCCGCATTTGCAGCTCTTGCTAGTCTATAGACCCCAGATTACCATGCATTTTAGACCTTGCAGAGGTTGTGGGAAGAGAGTCCCAGGTGACTCCACTTTGGTTTATTCAGGCCCACTGTGGTAGACAATATTTGAGGATGGTCCTCAAGATTCTCTGCCTCTGATGTACACACACCTTCCTCCAGTCATTCAATCAATCACTTCCATGAAGTGATTTTGTAAATGTAATTCAGGTCCCAAATCAGGTGACCTTAAAATAGAGAGATTGGGGCACCTGGGTGGCTCAGTCGGCTAAGGGTCAGACTCTTTTGGCTCAGGTCATGATCTCACTGTTTGTGAGTTCGAGCCACTGACAGCACAGAGCAGAGCCTGCTTGGGATTCTCTCACTCCCTCTCTCTCTGCCCCTTCCCTGCTCACTCGTGCACCCTCTCTCTCCCTCAAAATGAATGAATAAACTTTAAAAAAAATTGTCTGCATGTACCAGACCAAATCCCGTGAGCCCATTAAAAGGAGAGTTTTCTACAGCTGGTCCCAGAAGTCAGAGAGATACACTGTCCAGCAGGCCTGTAAGAAAACAATCTATGTTGTCAACTGCAAATGGAGAAGGCACGTGGCAAGGAGGTGTGGACACTCTCTAGGAGCTGAGAGAAGTCTCCAGCTGACAGCCTGAAGAGAAACAGCAGCTTGGCTCTACAAACACAAGGAAATAAATGCTGCCAACTACCAGTGTGCTCGGATAGAGGAGCCCCAAACTCAGGTGAGAACCATAGCCCTTAACCAACACCTTGATTTCTGTCAGGCAAGACCCAACGCCTGGATTTTGGAGAATCCAGAAATGCTGCACCCATAATTCTGACCACAGAAATTGTGAGATAGCAAATATGTGCTGCTTAAATTTGCTGAGTTTCTGGTCATTAGTTACACAGCAAAAGAAAACTAATACAGCACTGAGTTGGGGGTTTGAAATTGCCAAAGATCAACTTTTCAGTCAGGAACTTATTTCTGTGCTCCTGCTCCCCAAACCAGGACCCGAAACTTTTCATCCTGAAGAATCACTTTTCCTGAAACATGAGATGGCAGTTTTAATGGGTAAGTACTTAAGTCGCTTTAATATTGAAGCAAATATCAAATATAAATGTATATAGATGTGCTGGAATCTTCCATGTGCTCTTGTCTATCCACCCTGTACCATTGCACATCTTGCTCTGTGCTCTTGCAGGCTGACTTGTACAGACAGGTCCCACAGGCCCCCTGGCCATGCCGCTACCCTCTGCTTTCAGCCCTAGCAGAGGGCTGGAGATGGGTGGCAGAGAGGGGGAAGGGTAAGACGTTTTTCCCGGATACCCGCCTTAGGGTGCTTTGTGTTGTCTGTGTCATGTTCAACAAAGCCAGAGCCCCTACCAGGCAGACATTTCCATTAGGCTGGGTTCTGGTTGCTCCTCCTTTCCTGGACTCCTCAGGTCTAGGAGTGATACGCTTGACCCCAACCTGTCACTAGATCCCGTGGTACTGCACTCCTAATTTGTGGTCACCCTACCTGCACCTTTATACACAATCTCTTTATAAAATTCTTCTCAATTACCCAGGTTGAAGGTGCCAGCTGTTTCCTACCAAAATCCAACTGAAAGAAAAATCAAAAGACACATTCACCATTTTTAAATGATAAAACACGCGATTTCAGATAAATTTCTCTCTTTTGGCTGGCTTCTTCTAGCTATGCCCCTTTGGCTGCCAGTATTATTAGTTTATTGTTCTCACCTACCGTTAGGGACAGTGCTCTATAATTTGAAAAACATTTCCTGGAGTAAATAATGTAGATGATATGCATATAAGATTTTCTTTACTACATGATACAGGTGCCATCTTCGGTAAAGGAGAAGCCTTCTCGTATGAAATAGGTACTAGGTTGTTATGTCTCCAGGCCTAAGCTCTTATCTCAAGGCTCTTAGGATAAACATTTAATGAAATTATATCTCAGTCTCCCCATTCATAAAATGGGATCATTAAAATTATTTGCCCCTTGTTCACAATCAAACTTATATATAAATGATTATACCTTAGTATTCGAGACTGTTACTATTAACAATAATAGCTAAGGTATATTGAATGTTTACTACATACCAGTCATTATTCTAAGTTTCTTACATACATTATCTATTGCTGTTTACAATAACCCTATGATGTAAGCATTATTGTTATTAACCTTCCCATTTTACAAATGAAAGTTGAAACGCAGAAGGCTAATTACATATAGCTTGTTGAGGTGGCACCATGGCCAAAGCCCACTCAAGCCTGTCATCGTCTACTTACCTAACTAGTTCACTCCGGCTGCTTTACTGCACATGAAATGCTAATGACAGGATGTCAGATACTGCTTCAATAAAACATAATGGTTTTCTCATTATGACCTGACTCATTCTTCCATTAGCCCTTACTAAGTTTTATTAACTCCAGCTACTAGAGTATTTTTTGCTGCATCACAAATAAAGTAACAAATCTTCCCAAATCGAGGGTGGGGTTAAAAAAAAAAAAGGAAACAATTACTTCTAGAAGAAAATGAAGTTTTCTCAAATATATTTCCTCTAAATACTATGTATAAGGGGAGGAAGGAAGAAAAAAACAAGTTATGCTATCAAAATATTCATTTTCTATGCAAATCTCATGTTCATGATAACCACAATTAGTTGTATGCCAAGGATGCAAAAAAATAAGACTACTTATGGAAACTATAAAATTACTTGCCCTTTTCAGGGGAAAAGAAAAAAAAAAAAGATCTGATGTATTAAGACATTGTTTTATGCGTCACCTGAAATACTGTTGCACAAATTGAGTAAAAGCTATTTCTTGTTTGGAGGGAGTTTGTTTGTTTGTTTGTTTGTTTATTTTGCTGGCCAATATTCTTTATTCTGCAAAATGCTTGGCAATGCTTCATCCTTCTCCAGTATTTTATTAATAATATACTTATTAACTTAATTTATTGTTTGTTATAAAGATACTACCTTGCAAATTAGCCATTAATCTGTCAATATCTGTAACCAGTTATTAAACCACTTCACAGAGGAAAAATATGAGATTCATATGGAGGAAATGTTTACACATAAACAGAATTATATGTCATAGGCAATGAATATTGCTTGCTTTGTTTTGAGCCTGTGATTTGCTTGAAGTTGATATTCTCAAGTTCAAAACTTCTGTACTCCTATCTGGAAGTGAGAATTACTACTTTATTTCAGAGTCCTATGTTTCCTTATTGATCTTTGCTCTAGTTTTTCTATTCATTATTGAAAGTGGGATATTGAAGTTTCTAAATATTATTATGGAACTGTCTATCAATTGTATATTTTTTCTTCATATATTTTGGACTGCTTTATTACACACATATAAATTTATAATTGTGGGGTGCCTGGGTGGCTCAGTTGGTTAAGCGTTCACCTTCAGCTCAGGTCGTGATCTCACAGTTCGTGGGTTCAAGTCCCCAATTGGGCTCTGTGCTGACAGCTCAGAGCCTGGAGCCTGCTTCAGATTCTGTGTCTCCTTCTCTGCCCCCCGTCCCCGCCCCCTACTTGTGCTCTGCCTCACTCTCTCTTTATCTCTCAAAAATAAATGTTTTTTTAAAAAAAATTTTAATTAAAATTTACAATTGCTATATCTTTGTGAGTTTTTTTTTTTTAATATTTTTTATTTATTTTTGAGAGAGAGACTGACAGAGTGAGAGCAGGGGAGGGGCAGAGAGAGGGAGACACAGAATCTGAAGCAGGCTCCAGGCTCTGAGCTGTCAGCACAGAGCCCGACGCGGGGCTCAAACTCACAAACTGTGAGATCATGACCTGAGCCGAAGCTAGGCGCTCAACCAAATGAGCCACCCAGGCACCCCAAATTGCTATATCTTCTTGATGAATTTTCCAGTTTCTCAGAATACAATGTCCTTTTTTATCACTTTAATTTCTTTTTGAAGTATAGTTGACACACAACGACACACAATTTGTTTCAGGTGTACAACATAGTGAATGTTATGCTATGCTCACAAGTGTAGCTACCATCTCCTCATAACACTATTACAATACCATTGACCATATCCCCTATGCTGCACCTTTTATCCCATAACTTATATATTCCATAACTGGAAGCCTGTACCCCCCACTACTCTTTACCCATTTTGCCCATCCGCCACCCTCTGGCCTCTGGCAAATACCAGTTTCTTCTTTTTGTTTATGAGTCTGTTTCTACTTTTTTTGTTTGTTTTGTTTTTTTAGATTCCACATATAAGTGAAATCATACGGCATTTGCCTCCGTCTGACTTATTTCACTTAGCATAATACCCTGTAGGCTCAGTCACGTTGTCACAAGTGACAAGATTTCACTCTTTTTTATGGCTGAGTAATAGTCTATTGTATATGTACACCACATCTTGTTTATCCTTTTATCTCATTGGACCCTTAGTTGGCTTCCACATGTTGGCTGCTGTAAATAATGCTTCAATGAACATAACGGTGCAAATATCTCTTTGAACTAGTGTTTTCATTTTCTTCAGATAAATACCCAGAAGTGGAATTGCTAGATCATGTGGTATTTCTATTTTTAATTTGAGGGGGAACCTCCATCGTGGTTGCACCAATTTACATTTCCACCAACAGTGTACAATGTTTCTTAACATTCTAGCAAACACCTGTTATTTTTTGTCTTTTGGGTAAAAGTCAATCTGATCAATGTGGGGTGATATCTCATTGTGGCTTTGATTTGTATTTTCAAGATGATTAGTGAAATTTAGCACCTTTTCATATACGTGTTGGCCATCTGTATGTGTCCTTTGGGAAAATGTCTATTCAAGCCTTTGTTTATTATTTTGTTTTTTTATTGTTTTTTTCTAAATTTTTATAGGGTTGTTTGGATTTTTTATATTAATTTGCATGTGTTCTTTATATATTTTGGATATTAACCCCTTACTGGACATATGATTTACAAATATATTCTCCCATTCAATAGATTGCCTTTTAATTTTATCGATGGTTTCTATCACTAGGCAAAAGCTTTTCACTTTTAAATTCCATTTGTTTATTTTTGTTTTTGCTGTCCTTGCCTGAGGAGATTGATCCAGAAAAATATTGTTGAAGCTATATTGTCAGAGTTTACTGCCTATTTTCCCAGAAGTTTTATGGTTTCATGTCTTACATTCAAGTCCTTAACCATTTTGAATTTATTTTTGTGTATGGTGTAAGTGTCCAGTTTTATTCTTCTGCATGTAGCATCCAGTTTTCCCATTACAATTTGTTGAAGAGACTGTCTTCTCCCGACTGTATATTGTTGCCTCCTTTGTCATAGATTAATTGACCATTATATGCATGGGTTTATTTCTAGGCTCTCTATTCTATTCCACATCCAAGTGTCTGCTTTGCTACCAATACCATACTAGTTTGATTACTATAGCTTTGTAGTATAATTTGAAATCAAGGAACATGATACCTCTAGCTTTGTTTTTTTCTCAAGATTGCTTTGGCTATTCAGGGTCTTTTGTGGTCCCATAGAAATTTTAGGATTCTTTTCTCTAGAGTTGGTATTATGATGGGGATTTCATTGAACCTGTAGGTTGCTTTGGGTAGTATGGACATGTTAACAATATTAATTCTTCCAACCTATGGGCATGATATATCTTTCCATTTATTTGTGTCATTTCAGTTTCTTTCACCAATAACATAGTTTTCAGAGTACAAGTCTTTTACCTCCTTAGTTAAATTTTTTCCTAGGTATTTTATGCTTTTTGATGCAGTTGTAAATGGGATTTTTTTCTTGATTTCTCTTCTCTTAATGCTCCTTATTAGTGTATAGAAATGCAACAGATTTCTGTTTGTTAATTTTGTATCCTGTAACTTTACTGAATTCATTTATTAGTCTTAACACTTTTCTTTTCAGTTTGGATGCACTTTATTTTTCTTGCCTAATTTCTGTGGCCAGGACTTCCAATACTATGTTGCATAAAAGTGGCAAGAGTGGGATCCATGTCTTTATCCTTTGGTTAATGTGATGTACCACACTGATTGATTTGCAGGTGTTGAACTGGAATAAATCCTATTTGGTCATGGTGAATGATCCTTTTAATTTGTTTTTCAATAGAATTTGATAATGTTTTATTGAGAATTTCTGTATGTATGTTCATTAGGGATTTTGGCCTGTAATTTTCTTTTTTGGTGGTACCTTCATCTGGTTTTGGTATCAAGGTAGTGCTGGTGTCCTAAAATGACCTTGGAAGCATTCCTTTCTCATCATTTTTTTTTTTGGGGGGGGGGGGAATAACTTGAGAAGGATATGCACTAACTCTTAATGTTTGATATAATTCAACTGTGAAACTGTCTGCTCTTAGACTTTTTGGGGGATGAGTTTTTAAATTACTGATTTAATTTCACTACTTATAATCAATATTCATATTTTCTACTTCTTCATGATTCAGTCTTAGAAGATTATATATTCCTAGGAATTTTTCCATTTCTCCTAGGTTTTCTGATTTGTCGACACATAATTGTTTGTAGTAGACTCTTATCATCCTTTGTATTTTTGTGATGTCAGTTATAACTTCTCTTTCATTCTAATCTTATTTATTTGGGCCCTCTCTCTTTTTCTTGATGTGTCTAGCTGAAGGTTTACCAATTTCTTATCTAATTCATCAATTATCTTTTCAAGGAGCTAGGTTTTAATTCAGTAATCTTTTGTTTTGAGGGTTATTTGTTTTTGTTTTTGTTTTTTGTTTTTAGGGTTTTTTTTAGTTCTTATTTCCTTTAGTCTCTATATCATTTCATTTTGACCCTGATCTTTATTATTTCCTTCCTTCTACTAACTTTGGGCTTTGTGCTTCTTCTTCTAGTTCCTTTAGGTGTAAAGTTGGATTATTTTTTTTAGATTTTTGTTATTTTTGAGGTAGGTCTGTATCACTATTAACTTCCTTCTTAGAACTGATTTTCTTATATCCCAAAGATTTTGAAAAGTTGTGTTTTTGTTTTTGTCTCATGGTATTTTTTTTATTTCCTCTTTGATTTCTTTGACTTTTGAACTATTGGTTGTTTAGTGGCATGTTGTTTAGTCTCCACATTTGTGAGGGGTTTTTTTCCAGTTTTCTTTTGGTAATTGATTTCTGGTTTCATATCATTATGGTCAGAAAAGATGCCTTATATAATCTCCATCTTCTTAAATTTATTGGTACTTGTTTTGCAGCCTAACGTGTGATCTGTCCTGGAGAATGTTTTATGTGCATTTGAAAAGAATTTGTATTCTGCAGTTTTGGATAGCATGTCCTGTATGTATCTCTTAAGTTCATCTGGTCTAATATGTCATTTAAGGCCAATATTTTCTTGTTGATTATCTGTCTGGATGACCAATCCATTGATATAAGTAGGGTTGTAAAGTCCCCTACTATTATTGTGTTACTGTCAATTTCTCATTTTATATCTGTTAACTTTTTAGTATATATTTAGGTTGTTTCATGTTGGGTGCATAAATATTTATAAATGTTATAGCTTTTTATTGTATTGACTCCTTTATCATTATGTAATGCCCATTCTCTTTTGTTACAGTCTCTGTTCTAAAGTCTGTTTTGTCAGATAAGAATATTGCTATTCCAGCTTTCTTTTCATTTCCATTTTCGTGGAATATCTTTTCCCATCCCTTCACTTTCAGTCTGTGTGTGTTTAGATCTGAAGTGAGTCTCTTGGTCTTGTTTTGTGGTGTGCTTGGGTTGTTGCTTTTTGTTTTTGTTTTTGTTTTTTATCCATTTAGTCATCCTATGTCTTTTGATTGGAGCATTTAGTTCATTTACACTTAAAGTAGTTATTTATAGGTCATTTAGTTCATTTACACTTAAAGTAGTCATTTATAGGTATGTACTTATTGCCATTTTGTTCATTGTTTCCGGTTGCTTTTATAGTTCTTCTCTGTCACTTCCCTTGTGGTTTGATGATTGTCTTTAGTGTTATGTTTGGATTCCTTTTGCTTTATTTTATGTGTGTCTGTTGTAGGTTTGGGGCTGTGGCTATCATGAGGGTCATATATGTATCCATATATATTGAAATTAAACATATATAATATATAATAATATATAATAAAGTAAAATAATATATAACAATATAATATGTAATAAGGTATTATATATTATAATAATATATGTAGTATTATATTTTAAATATGATAATATATGTAGCACTATATAAATATATATAATATATAAATATATAATATATTTAATATATTTACTTATATATGATATAAATACATATAAAATATTTAATATATATAAATAAATATAATAATATATGTAACACTATATTTATCATTACTTAAGGTCAAATGAATTCCAAAAGCAGTACCTTTTTACTCCCCCACCAATGTTTTATGTTATGGACATCATATTTTACATCTTTTTTACTTTGTGTATCCCTTAAGTACTTATGTTAATTATAGCTGATTTTATTATTGTTTGACTTTTAACCTACATACTAGCTTCTTAAGTGGCCGACCCATTGCCTTTACTATGTATTTGCCTTTACCAGTGAGATTTTTTTCTTCCATATATTTTCTTATTTCTAGTTAAGGCCTTTTCTTTTTCTGCTTAAAGAAGTCCCTTTAATATTTCCTATAGAGCTGATTTAGTGGTGATAAACTCCTTTAGCTTTTGCTTGTCTGGGAAATCCTTTATCTCTCCAATTCTGAATGATAATTTTGTTGGGTACAGTATTCTTTGTTGTAAGTTTCTCCCTTTCATTACTTTAAATATATCATGTCCCTCTCTTCTGGCCTGCAAAGTTTCTGTTGAAAAAAATAGCTGATAGTTTTATAGAGTTTCCCTTATATATGATTATTTATTTTTCCCTTGCTGCCTTTAAGATTCTCTCTTTCACTTTGTTATTTTAATTGTGACATGTCTCCATGTAGATCTCTTTAGATTCATCTTGTTCGGGACTCTCAGTGCTTCCTGGACCTGGATGTCTGTTTCCTTCTCCAACTTAGGGAAGTTTTCAGCCTATTACTTGTTCAAATAAGTTTTTTTCTTCTTTCTCTCTCTAGTCTCCTTTGGGGACCTCTAAATGAGAATTTTAGTGCACTTAATGTTGTTCTAGAGGTCCTTTAAACTATCTTCACTTTATTAATTATTTTTCTCATTGCTGTTCTAATTGGGTGATTTTTACTGTTCTGTCTCCAGATCATGGATTTATTCTTTTATTCCTCTAATGTGCTGTTGATTCCCTCTAGTGTATTTTTCTTTTCATTTATTGTATTCTTCAGCTCTGAGTGGTTCTTTTTAATATTTTATATCCCTTTGTTGAAGTTCTCACTATATTCCTCCCCTCTTCTCCCAAGTTCAGTGAGCATCCTTATGACTATTACTCTGATAAGTACATCACTTATCTCCATTTCATTATGGTGTTTTTTCTGGGATTTTATCTTATTCTTTCACATGGCACATATTCTTTGTCTCCTCATTGTGTTGACTTCCTGTGTTTGTTTCCATGAATTAGGCAGAACAGCTACTTCTCCCAGTCTTGAAGGAGCAGCCTTGTGTAGCCTGCATGTGTCTGGCAGCTTTGGCAAGCCAACTGGAGCTGGAATGGGCACAGGTCAGGGGGCCCCCAGGTATGCTGTACTGGGGCTGCCCTGACAAAGAGGCTGGAGTCAAAGAAGATGTGGTCTGGAGGGGTCCTAGAACCTATCACCACTGCCTTAGTAAGACAACTGGGTCCAGAGCAGGTGTGGACTGGAAGTGTCCCAAGGCAAGTCCAGGGGTGACCTGGCAAGAGGACTGGAGCTGAAGGGGACTTGGGCAGGGTAGACCAGGACATGTGTGCTATCATGGTGGAGGGAGAATATAAAAATGATACTGAACAAAACCCAGAGAGAATTCCAACAGTTCTCCATCCATTTGGCAGACACTGTAGGGTTAATAAATGGATTTCCTTCACTTATAATCTAGTTGCCCTTTAGGCTGCTGTGTTTTCAGTGTTCCTTAGGGAAAACAAGTATGTGTGTAGACCCCCAGTGATATTCCTCCCTGCCACAGGTCATAGCATTAGGGTTGGGGTTCCAGCCATTACTCCATTTCGCCTCCTTTCTATGTGGGCCCTCTGTTGTTTGTTGTGCAGAAGTTGTTGAATCAGCCTTCGGTTCTTTTTTAGGAAAATTTGCTCTATATGCAGGTGTAGATTCAGTGTCTGTGGGAGGAGGTGAGTTCCGTCTTTCTATACCACCATATTGGACCCCCCTTCCTAAAAGTTATTTGTAGAAATGAGATTGTTTTCTACCCTCAAAAGTATTTTAATAAATAATTATTACATTTTTTGAACTTTCTAAATGTAACTATGAAATATATGAATAAGCCTTGAGCATGTTTTAAGATAATTAATAAAATTATTGGAAGGTATACATTTTTAATTATAGCTTCCTTTATGAAAGAACCAAAGCTTGGTATAACATTTTTCCCCCTTAAGGTGAAATGCTCATTTAAAGACACTAATCCTCATACTAATGGCCAAATGTATGGACTGAGATATTTAAAGTAATTATGAATTTACACATGATATAATCATTTAATTTCAATAAGGTTTTAGATTTATCTTCCAAGGAGTTACATTGTAATAAAACAGGAACTGTCAACATGTTTGTGGATAAATAAGGAAAGGAAACCACCGACAATGTATTAATACTTCCTCTCTGAGAAAAATAATAGAAATACTGAAGAAATAAGCATAGACACAGTTGACCTGGCAGATAAATTCTCAATTTTGTAAAAGTAGAAACAGTGTATATCTATTTCTGAGAACTTTACAGGGCATACCAACTCTGCCTGTAATTGGGAGAAGTTTTCTACACTAGGTTAAATCTCAACCAGAATCTTAATCCAAGAACCCAAAATAGATTTAAACATAATGACATCTAAAGAACCATGCTTTCATTTGGTAGACCTAAATTAAGCATCTGTACCAAGCACATCTGTGACATGTAGGTGTTAGAAACATGAATGATCCATAGACCTTACCTTTCAGAGGTTCCCAGATATGTAAACCATAAAACACAGCAGTATCAAAACACACACACACACACACACACACACACACACAAAAGCAATTATCAGTTACTATAGGAGCTCAGAAGATGAACTGCTGACCCTTGCTTATAGAGTTCAGTCAAGAAGATAAAAAATGGAATTAGGAAACCACAGTGTATAGAATGTGAGAGTGTATATTTGCACTACTGTGTACTTAGAGTATCTTGTTTTAACATGTCACAAATTATTTGTCACTAGATATACAATATCACCATATTAGTAAATTTTAATGTACATTAATTGGTGAGCCATAATAGTTTCAAGCGATAGTACCACAAAAAATCATTTTGTGAACGCTGAGAAGAAAAATAGTATAATATATATACTGTGTAAAATATGTGGGGCCTATTGTTTTCTTTCACTCGTACCTATTATGTTTGTAATCACTGGAACATAAACATAACAAAGAATGCCAGATGTCAGTGCAGGATTACAAAACTACAAAATTACCAGTGTTCAGTGTTATTAATACAAAAACAATGAATCACATGATGTTCTTGAGCAGAGAAGCCATGTGGGTCAGCACAAAATTAGTGGGAAACAGAAATGTTTACTTGTCATTGTGCTCAGCTTTAGGGTTCTCTAATATAATATACGCCAAGGTGCTCAGTATTCCCCCTAGGAATTACAATATATTGTGGACCTCCTCAGTATACCTCCTATCCACATATAGCCATCAGGAATTTGGTACGTGACGACTTAAGGCATAAGCAATTTAATGACTGTACTCATGTAATAAAAGACACCAGTGCATGTTAGCAGCCTGTTCAGATGACAGGACTCCTCATTTTCTGTGTCTTGCCTGTCGATAACCCTCAAAATGAATTTCCAAGAAGCAACAGGAATAAATAAAAAAGTATGCCGTTAATCAAAACCTCTCTAGCATGTCCTTTCAAATTCTTAGGAGACATCACAGTTGTTTTCTGACCTTGAACTAAATGGTCAATGGTTGGGCAATTCTCTCTCATGAAGCTTATCTCCTGTGTATCAAATGTTTTAGTCCCTGAGAAAGATAAGGTTATTGTGGCCTGGGTTTTCTTTCTCAGTCTCTACTACCACTCTTGGGATATTGGAAAGTCTTCTAAGTGAAAACTCTCTCAGTTTAACTTAAAAGGGACAGGGAGAAGCAAACCTCCTCCTTTCACTATTTGACTAACCTGTAGATTTCAGAGAGTTTTTGCCCTCATAATATGAATAGGATTAATATCAAATTTCTTTGAGCCCATATGATACCTACAGTATAAATTGGTACCTCAAAGTGTTGGAATTTTTAGCTATCAATACCACTCCTCTCTCAACCACCTATACCTGAGCATACAACTCCTATATTCCTCCAGGAGAGAGAGAGAAAGAAACTACATCCTTTTTATAACTTAGCATTAGAAATCGCATAGCATCCCTTCTGAGATATTCCATTAGTCAAGGTAATCATAGCCCTGCCTGGATTCAAGGGGAGGGAGCATAAACCCCATTGAGATGAGTGTTAATCACCTTGTAAGAAAAGCCTCAGATTGAATATAATCTGTAATCTGCCACACCCTACCTCCAAGGTAAGGAGGACCCAGTCCCTAGAAGTATAATGGCCTTTCTCCCCTACTCAAGGGTAGGAAATTTAATCATATTCATCCTCTTACAAGAATGAACAAAATGTTTCCTCTAAAAAAAAAAATAAAAATAGAAACTGTATATTTATATCCAGCTGGATGTATATGAACTTGTTTCTGACAAATAAATCCATCAATGGGAATCTTTAAACCAAAGTGAATGTTAGGAATTGCCAGAGTTAGGACATAGATTGTGGACTCAAATTTCTAATTGGGTTATTGTGGTATTATGATTTATAATAAGGAATATATACAGTTGAGCCTTAAACAACATGGGTTTGAGCTGCTTGGATCCACTTATACATGGATTTTTTTTTCAATAAATACAGTACTGTAAATGTATTTTCTTTTATGAATTTTAATAGCATTTTCTTTTCTCCAGCCTACTTTATTGTAAGAATACAGTATATGATACATATAACATGCAAAATATATGTCAATTGACTGTTTATATTATCAGTAAACCTTCTAGCCAATAGTAGGTCATTGGTAGTTAATTTTCTGGGCAGTCAAAAGTTGTATGCAGATTTTTAACTGTGCAGGGGATGGACACCCCTAACCCCCAGTGTTATACAAGGGTCAACTGTATTTTTCCCTCATCCTATTTCTGACACAGAACTCCTAAAACCTTCAAATATTTCCTAAGTGATGAGAGCTGTAGGGTGTCTTTTATTATGTTAATGGGGACTTTTGGACTCAACAGTTTAGGGTAGGGACTGGTTACCAGGGGAACCAATCATGTAATTAGGGGGTTGAAATTTTCAGACCAACTCCCTGACCACTCAAGAAGGAAGGAGGTCTGGAATTTGGATCAATCAATGGCCAATGATTTAATCAATCATCCCTAAGTAATGAAGCCTTCATAAAAACCCAAAAGGACCCTTCAGAGAGCTTTCTGGTTGGTGAACACATGAAGTTCTAAGGAGAGATGTACACTTGGAAAAGGAATGAAATCTCTCCACCCTTTCCCCTTTCTTTTCCCCATGTATCTCTAGCATCTGGTTGTTCCTGAATTGTATCTTTTTATAATAAACTGGCATAGTAAGTAAAATGTTTCTGTGAGCCACTCTACTAAATTAATCAAACCCAAGGAGAGGGTATTTGGAACCTCTGATGTCATTTGGTCAGAAGCACAGGTGGCAACCTGGACTTGCAATTGGTGCCTGAAAGGTGGGGGAGCAGTCTTGTAGGGCTAGAGCCCCTAAACCTGTGGGATCTGATGCTATCTGCAGGTGGATAGTGTCAGAATTGTGTTGAGTTACAGAACACCCAGCTGGAATCCCTGTTGCTTGGTGGTTTGTAGAACACACATTGTAACTGGATGTAGAACCCTTGAGATATATTACAACTTGGAACCAAAGAGTTATTCTACTCTGTTGCAAAATCAGTAACTAGTAACTTTATTACATCATGTAAGTATGGCAAGAATAAGATGCAATAGTTAAGACTTTATGATAAACTGATTGGCAGTTTATTGGGAGATGAGTCTCTTGAATTAATTTCCCTTTAGAATCAGAAAAAGGAGATTGAATAATTTGGCTAAAATACACACTGAATCCTAAATTCAAATTTTAAAAAAAAGGAAGTAATTGAAACATTTTATGCTTCATAATGACCTAAAACCCAGTAGCGCTAAGAATAGTGTAACATTTCATTTTCTTATGTTTAAATACAAAGTTAATGAACAAAGTTGTAGAGTGTAGACTTAAATTATTGTAGGGAAGGAAACATAATATTCCCTCTATGTTTCTGAATTCTTAGCTGAGACTCCTTTAGCAGTAGATCAACAAGAAAAAACAGAAAGTTATTAACACATCTACCTCATGTGTACATGAGAGAAACCCAGGAAAAAATGAGTAACTCTCTGAAGTGACCTAAAATTCAGGCTTATATCATCTTAATAAGAAAAGAAAAAGGGAGAAGTAGACTTTGTAGGGGAGAGTATATAAATAACTTACAGGAAATATGAATGATCCCTTAGAAGAACAGATGGGAGATCTGATAGTTTGTGAGAAAGTTGGTTTGGGAATGGTATGGACTTCTAGCCTCCTCTCATGTGATGAGACTCCTGGGGAGGTGATGTATGATAATTGAGTTCCTTTTAGAGGATCTGTCTTCAGGCAAATAAGGGGAGTGCAGAGACTGCCTTTCCCTGCATTTGTTATTTTTCAAGTGTCTACAGCTCAAAATAACCAATATACTAAAAGTGACATGTTTTGAAATAGCATTTTCTGCTACCCTTCATTATCAAGAATAATAAGCAAAATGGTTATTTAAATAAATGCCTTCTGGGTGTTTTTGTAAATAGGTAGGTTCCCCCCCACCCCATACATTTCTTAAATCTGTTAAATACCTTAAAATTTCCACCTTCAAACATCTCTGTATTTTTCTCCATTGCAAGAAACTTTTAGTTAAGCAATCATACCTTTGGTCAGGCCTTTGTCTAAAACATACTGTATTCTGAATGGACATATTCCCAATAGAGAGCTGATCAAACTCGAAGCAGACAAGCAAAAAGAAAATCTATATGGATTGACTCTCAGTTCTATGCCCTGCACAAGACAGTGTAGCTGCATTTCCACCCAGGTCCTCTCTGGAATTTGAGACCTCAATAAAAATCTTTTTTCCCTCTCTATAGACAAGGGAAGCTATCCTCCATCATGAGCTAGGACCCCAGAGTTCGCTCAGAGTTGGCAGTAAAAGCCAAGGAATGAAACCAGGAACTGCTTGAAAAAAACCAAGCTGTGACTGCCCTCTGCTGGAATGGCCTGGATGACCAGCCTCTGAGACTGGTAGACCCAGATGCCAGTTCCCCTCCACTCTCCCTCAACCAACTGAACCTGTAAACATTCTCTCTAGCCTAGTTACTATAGGTTCTACTCTCTCTGCTCCAACACCGTGCTGGTTCTTTGTTCTCCCAAGATCTGTACTTGGCTTCTTAAGTAGTACTAAGTAAGTAAATCTTGGATTTTTGCTTTACCCAATTACTAATCTTGGTGACATTCTGCCATAAGCCGACACATCTCTCCCTCCCCTAGATCCATCCACAGCAACAAAATACTCATCTGAGATGAGTGAAATGGGCTACCTGCATATCTGACTGTTGTACAATTCACTAATTGCTCTATACATTTGCTGAGTTACTTACTTGAAACATATGGCTATGGGTTATGGGTATTAAAATATTAGAAGAGGGGGTACCTGGGTGGCTCAGTCAGTTGAGTGTTGGACTCTTTGTTTTGGCTCAGGTCATGGTCTCACAATTTATGAGATAGAGGCCTAAGTCAGGATCTGTGCTGACAGTGCAGAGCTTGCTTGGGATTCCTCTCTCTCCCTCTCTCTCTCTCTCTCTCTCTCTCTCTCTCTCTCTCATTGCCCCTCCCTCATGTATGCTCTCTTTTTTTCCCAAAATAAATAAACTTCTAAAAAAAGGATTAGAGAAAACAAAGTGCAAGACAAAAAAAAAAACAAAACAAAACAAAACAAAACACTAACTTAGAAAAAGAAACCTTAGTTCTAATATGAGCTTTATCACTTCCTCATTTATCCATCTGAATAGAAAGAAAGAGATGACCTATGTCACCATTCCCAATTTAAAGTCCTTAGACCCCTAGAGATTCTAGAATGTGATTAAAAGATCTATGAAATACAGGGGCCTATGCCTGAATGACAATGCATATGCTAACTAATACATTATAATTCTAAAGACTTTAATTATAATTATATAATTTTTAGTAAAAAATATATAATTAAAATAATTTTGTCCTAGATTAATACATTTGGTTATTTTTGTTTTAATTTGTGAATTATTATTTAAATGACTCAAAAATCTTGGAACTTCATCTCCCTGGGGATTTAAATGATTTTACATTATCATTTAAGCCAAAAATTATCTGATTCATCACCCTCATCTGTATAGCTATCAGCTACCTCCTTAACCATCTCTCCCTTAGTTACTTCTGAGAATACCCGGGGAGTTACCCTAATGCCCACAAGCGAGTGAAATTCTTGTCTTCCTGTCAACTGTATGGTGTCTGTGGTCTGCAAATCCATCTGTAATTGCAAAAACCACCACTCTGGTTGCAGACACCTTCTAGGGATGCCTGCCAAGCCCATGAGGTTATCTCCTTGACATTCCAGTGCTACAGATCCTTGAATTGCTGACAAGCTCATATGCCCTGTAGATTTTACTGTACCTAGGCTAAGCCAGATTCAGTACAAAAGGAGGAAGAATGGCTTCTCTGAATAAATCTCAGGTGGAGCCATGGACCCTAGCCAAGATGAGACCTAGAGAAGAGTCCACATGCTTTCCGTAGTCTCTGAGTAGTCTCTGAGTCCCCACCCCACCCCTTCTTCATTCTCTGGAGAGGAGAAAGGGGGAAAAAATCCTTCTTCTCTCTAGACTCTGTTCACCCACACAAATTAGTTAATTCACTAGCACATCAGATCTCTTGGTGAACAGATTTACTCAGTGGAGTCTGGGGGCGAGGGGCAGAAAGTAATAAAAGATAATCTTGGTAAGGTGATAAAATTTGATATTTCTGAGCTAGATAATGCTTAAGCCCCCTTCCAGAACCTTCTTGATGGTACAGTCCTTCTGATCAACTTGTCCTCACCAGGAAGTGGGAGTTTTCCTGATCTGGTTTTCCTGAAATACTTCTTCCCTATCACCATTCCTACCACCACCACCTCCCACCATCTAATAGTTGTTCTCAATTCTTCCCTCTCTTGTCCTAACAAGCATTACATATCTTATCTATGAAGTACAGTCTTTCTTGTCTACACTGTATTTATTTTTCCTACTCTCCAATGTCACCAAAGAACAATTTGAGGGCTTGATATTGTTGATAAGCTTCTTTAATATTATAAAATGATACTATCCACAAATTTACTGATGCTTATACTAGGTGTTGAGAAATATCTTTTTATGTCATACAATGATACCCTCTTATTTTGTGTCATGCTATGATAAACACATTCCTATCCCCATTTAGAGGATAAAGAAAATAGAGTTATTTGTTCATGGCCAATAAAATGGCAGTGCAATAATTCAAAACCAAATTCAACTTCAAACCTATACTCTGAAATCTGTCAGAAAAAAAGCTAAGAACAAAGAAGGAAACAAAAAGAGACCTCAGCAATGAAAATATTTCACATAATCCATGCACTAAAGCTTCTTAACTCATCTTCAAAGGAATCCCCCAGGCTCTTAATCAGAGCCTAAATATTGAATCTAAATCTAGATTATCTGTTTTTTAAATCTGTTAGATAAGAAACAGCATGTTGAAAGCAGTGAGAGAAATGAAAGATGCAATGATCAGATTCCAAGAAAAAAAAAGAGACAAGAAAACTAGAAAAAATTAGTCTCACAAGCTCAAAAGTTCCCAGGAGGAGAGGACAATTTAGAAGCAACTAGCTCTACATTCCAATAACAATTAGAATTAGTGCAATAGTTGATGTTCATAAATTCTGGGGGCATCTTTTTGTCACTTTTATACCTCACTTATAATAACTCAGTTAAATCTTCTAGAAACAAGAATCAGCTGCTGCATGTTCTCATTCATACTACTTTTTCACTTAAGAATAATTTTCTGTGTTAACTATTCTAGTACCACTGTTGGGAAAACAATTGGTTTTACCCAACATGAAAATCGAATTATGAGAATATTCAAGTTTCTATTCATGAAGACTATACACAATATAAATCCATTTTTTAAGACTTAAGAAGAAGCCAAACAAAGTTTTGTTTAGGATTACCTAATAAAACAATTTTTTAAGTGCAATACATTATGAAAACAATTTTTTAGATGCAAAGAAATAATGGCCCTAAAATTTGAAATAGGGCTTTCCTCCAGAAGGAGACAGGAAGGTGGAATAAGCAAATAACCCAACTGTAAAATAAAAAAAGGGTTTGAACAGACACAGAGCCAAAGAAGCTATACCTGATAAGCCAATAGGAACATGAGAAGATGCTCAGCATGATTACTCATTAGGGAAGTGAATATCAAAACTATAATGAGATACCATTTCTCACCCAATAGGATGAGTATACAAAAAACCCAAACAGGGGCACCTGGGTAGCTCAGCTGGTTGAACGTCTGACTTCAGCTCAGGTCATGATCTCACAGTCCATGAGTTCGAGCCCTGAGTCGGGCTCTGTGCTGACAGCTCAGAGCCTGGAGCCTGCTTTGGATTCTGTGTCACCCTCTCTCTCTGCTCCTTCCCTGCTCATGCTCTGTCTCTCTCTGTCTCAAAAATAAATAAAAACATTAAAAAATTAAAAACAAAAACAAAAAACAAAAAACCCAAACAACAAGAAGTGTTGCCAGAGATGTACAGAAACTAAAATCCTCACACATTGCTACTAAGAATGTAAAACGAGGTAGCCACTTTGGAAAACAGCTTGATAGGTTCCTCAAAAAGTTAGACTTGCCATTTAACTAACCTAGCAAATCCACTCTTAGATGCCTACCTAAAAGAAATAAAAACATGTCCACACAAAAAAACATGTACATAAATATTCATAACAGCATGATGTACAATAGAGAAAAAGTGGAAAGAGCTCAGATATCCATCAAGTTGGTGAATAAACAAAATCCTGTAAATCATAGAATGGAAAACTATTCAGAAATAAAAAGAAACAAAGTTTTGATGTGTGCTACAACAGGCATGAAACTCAAAAAACACTCAGCAATAGAAGCCAGACACACAAGAATATCAATATGTATGATTCTATATATATAAAATGTCCTAGAAAGGCAAATATATAGAGAAAGTAAACTGGTAGTTTGCTAAGGGCTGACGGTGGCAAAATGGAGTCACTAAATGAGCACAAAGTGTTTTTTTAGAGTGATGGAAATGTTCCAAATTTAGGTTCTGGAATATGATTGTATAATACCATAAACATACTAATATTCATTGGATTATGTACTTAAAAAGGGTGAATTCTATGATATGTAAATTATATCTCAATAAAACTCTTTTTGAAAGCATAACAGATTTCAACTCTTTCCTCTTTAACATTCTAATGGACTACCCACATTATTCAGTCTTCATGAAATTTTTAATTGAAGCAATACATGACTATGCTGTTCATGTCCTTGTAGTTTGCATAACTGACAGGTGGAAAAGAGAGGCTTAATTACCCACAAATTACTCTCATTATCATTCCTTCCAATTTAAACAACCATAGTGTGGTTATGAGTAATGTCACTAAAAATGTCCCAGTTTGCAATTTCACCAAGAACGGAAAGTAGGGATGTCTGGTGACCTTGAATCATTATCCATGATAACGTGGACACATCTAGCTTACAGCCCTGCCTCTGCATTGGATCATGTCAGGTATATCACACATTCTAAAGTCAAAGAAGGGAAGTTGACAGTACCCTTTTATTTAAAAAATAAAATTTTATTGATTCATTATATAAATCAATGATCCATCTACAGGGCGAGATGGAAAAATAGGTAAACATGGCTGAAATACATCAAATCCATTAAGAAAAAAGGAAGTCAATGTGGAGACATATTTGCTATTTCTCTGAAAAAGTACTCTTTTGGTTCTTCACCTAGAACTTGGCAAAGTTAAAAGGTCCTATCATGCGTATATTCCCAGAAACTTAGGTGACTGTTTCTGTCATAGTTGTTTTCAATGGAGACATACTCTTTAAATTTATGTCCAGGATATTACTGTTCTATGGAGCTTGTAGTTGTTGTTTTTTTAATATGCCTGTTTTTGAAAGCCTTTTAGAAGACCTACGATGAACTTAATAGCTTTGTTTATCCTTTTTTGTAGAGTAGGTTCTTTCTACTCTGCAAAATGAAAAAGTTATTTGGGGAAACACAGCATAGACTGGCATATTTTTCTCAGATCTGTGGTATGTTGTGATGAAGCCAGAACTGTCAGACCGAGACAGAAAAGCCATTGAGAGTGCATTAGCACTGAAATGTGCACAGCCTAATTTTCTATTACTGGTGATGCAAAAGGAAAATACAACAGAGCAGCAAAGGAATAACACAAATTATTTTCCTCTTTATTTATCACTTTAGGTTCAGCCAGGCAGAGCTGATGGACAGGAAGAAAAACAGCAATGGGGAATTCTCCACTTCCTAGTATAGTCATTTAGATTTAATAAATGTTACTGATCATCTTAGAAGAAGTACCCTTAGTTTTCATTATTCCTGGGACTTCTCTTTTCCTGGAATATTTTCCTCTTCCATCTTCTCCGGATACAATTCTATTCCTTAGAGCCTGGAACAGAAAGAGGACATTAGTGGGAAAAATCTGAATAAAGAATGTAGTTTAGTAATTAGTATTGTATCAGTGTTAACTGTGGGGAATAAGCTTAGGAATTCCCTGAGCTTGCACCCATGGGTTAACAAGGCATAAAGAATTAGAAAGCCACAGGATGAACACACACAAGTTTGGGTAAACAAGATTAGGTAAACAGCAAAGACCCCCTGTATAGGACAAATGTACAGAAATAGAAAAGCTTCAGGATAAAAACATCAAGATGAGGTAAACAAGATTAGATATTCATGGCGGAAACACCCCAGTTTAGTACAATAGCAGAAAGTTGCTTTCACAAGAAGGAAGGACAAAAACAGGAAAACAGGACTTTAGACAGCAGCAGGGCAAAGTTGCCCAGAGTGGAGCTAATTAGTAAAAGAAAGGTGCCTTGTTGACCCTGAGGAAGCATGCTCTGTCTTTCTTGTCCCCAGGGCCAGTTTAGGTAAACAGATGTGGAGCCTCATGCCTGTTGTAAACAACCTTCCTTCCAGTCAGGATTTTGTTTTGTATTAACCCAAACCTCTAACACAGCATATCTTCAAAACTCCTTTTCCCCACACCTATGAGTTAATGTTCATGGTTTCATTGTCTCTTTGTGCATGCCCATCACGTTTGTAAGACTTCTGATTTTAATAAAACCAGAACAGGGACACTTATTTGTGGCTCTTGTCTCTTCCTGGACATTAGCCTCTCTCCCATTTTAATCCTATGTCCTGCTCTCTTGCTGGACAAGAGGGAACTCCAGACCCAGAGTCTATGACAATTAACTTACTACTTTTGATCATTATTTCAAGGATTTGTAAGATGTTAACATGGCAGAAAATTGAGTAAAGTGTACCGGGGAACTTTCTGTACTATCTTTGTAACTCTTTTGTAAATTCAAATATATTTCATAATAAAACCACAAAAGAAAAAAAAACTTGAGTACAGTTACTAAACAACAACAAAATTCTACTCCTCATGTAGGAGGTGAAGCAGATATCTTCCCCTCGTGTCTACTTTTATCCCCTCCTTGGCCCCCAACCCCTGCCCCACAGTGAGAGGTAAAACTTGACACTATATATTCTTGTAGCCTTTGTTTCCTTAAAGCACATATCACTTTCTAATTTTTATCACTGATGTACATTTTAATATACCCTATTAGGAAGGCAGAATGGGTTAGAACAACAATAATAACAAAAATAGAAATTTAGTTCTACCAAACTTGGGCAAATGACTTAATCTCCCTGAGCCTTAGTTTCTTCATCTAAAAGAGTGAAAATAATTAGTTAACCATAGATTAGATGCCATATATGAATAAAGATCTTTGGACAAAACCTATCACATAGTAGATGCTCAAAATAGCTATATATGCTATTGTTCCCATTACCATTATTATGAGGCTAAGTTTCTTGGTATCAGGGACTTTCTTGTGCAAGTTCACAGAAACTTGAAATGCAGATGCTCAGATATGGGTTAGTGAATTGTAATGGCCTCAGAATGTGTTTTTTCAGATTGATATATTTGTCATTCTGGTTTTAATTAATTTTATTTTCTAAATTGTTATTGTCTTCTTTACATTGTTTTCAATTCTCAAAAGTACACGTTTATGGTCTATTATATCTAGCTAACTCACTGAAGTTTCTCATCAAACTACAGTAAGTAGGAGAAAAGGGATTTTTTTCTTACAAAGTTCTTGAGTAAACCTTAAACGTTTCCCTTTTCTATTTCTGTCTTTGAAGAAACTTTACCTCACTGCCACCTAACTAGCTTGTGTATTCTTGGGCTTGTCAGCGACCTCTTTGAAGGGACCCAAAATCTGCTGTGTTTGCATTGGTTTCTGAATACCTTCATTCCAAATTATAAAGCAAATTTTATGAACTCTAACCCTAGTCATGCCTATGTGCTTTGAGATTTAACAGAAAAAAAAAATGGAGAGTACTGGAATAAAATAGGATGAGATTTTCCCTTTAATGTGAATATTATTCTGAAAAATGTTTGTTAACATTAGTTGCTTTCTCATTCATTCGTTCATAAAGAGTGATTGATTGTTTAGACCAGCCATTAAGCTAAATACTGAAAATATAAATCTGAAAAAAAATACAGTCCCTACCCTAAAGGAGCTCATATTCTTTACGGAGACAAACTTGTAAACAGCTCATTATAATGCATTGTGAAATGTGCAATAATAGAGATGTTACAGAACATTATGAGATCGTAAAAGAGCATTTCAATCTGGGGAAAACAGAAGCATCCTGACTCTAAAGCATTTTTCTCAGCCTTAGCTGCCACAGAAATTACCTGGGGAACTTTTAAAAATATACATTCCTGGGAGCCATCACATAAATTCTATTGTAATTAGTCTGGGGTATTGCCTAGGCATTAGGACTTTTTCAGGTGCTACTGTTCTAAAGAATAAGGAGAAATTAACCAGGATGAAAACAAAGATGGTGGAGAAAGCCATGGAGACAAGGTATGTGGAGCAGAGAACAGCACAAGCAAAGGCACTGAGGCAAGAAAGAGTTTGGTATGTGATGTGTAAGTAAGATACATGTTGCTGTTTTGTGAGAGGGCAGTGTCGAAAGAATGATTTTAGTGTTCTGAGTGCAGTGGTGGGAAATGAAGCAAGAGCGGAGAGTAAGGAGGCCATGCTGCTATCAGGATAACAGATTTGACAAAGAAATGACACGGTCAGATTTACATCATGGATAGCTTTCTCTGCTAGCTGAGTAGAGGGAGTGTTTGAAGTAGACAATAGTGGAGGCAGG
The DNA here is from genome assembly GCF_023721935.1 of Panthera uncia. Taxonomy (NCBI): domain Eukaryota; kingdom Metazoa; phylum Chordata; class Mammalia; order Carnivora; family Felidae; genus Panthera; species Panthera uncia. The sequence continues at coordinate 72,039,153 of NC_064811.1, read as the reverse complement.
GAGATAAATCAGATCTAAATGAGACATGATTAAGACCACAACCTTAAAACATTATGAAGAGATTCCTAAAAACTTAAGAAAGTTATATTAGCCATTCTCAGATACTGTTTGGATGTCACAAGAGTGGTAGAAGGAGAAATCTGGTGAACAGGTGGATGGAGATTAATATCTACTGAGACAGAGAAGATAGTAATGGCAGTAGGTTTAGGAGGAAATGTGATATGCTCAGTTTGGAATACAATGTGTTTGAGATGCCTGTGGTGTGTTCAGGTGGAGATATTACACTAGGCCACCTGGTCAAAGTTTAAGGATGAATGAGAATATTGACTTGGACACATTCAAGACTGCTTTTGCTTTGGCTTGCTCTTGAAGGAGCCAATAAGCAATGCAAAAGTAAAGATTTAAATGGCTGATACAATTCCTCAATGTCTCCTTTTTAACTCAAGGAGATGCAATGTAAATGCAGTGTCTTAGTCTATATGGACACTTTGTGCATAAGAACAGAAGAATTCTAGATCTCTGGGCTTACTGACGTTACTCCCAGCCATGTCAGCACCCCATAACTCAAGGTAACATTTGAAGCTATAATTCTGCTATTCCACAAATTATATTGCACAGGCCTAATTAGGTTCTGAGACTTGAAATTCTTGCTCTGTTAGCACTGATGAAAATGCGTTATCTCCCCAAGTCTATTTGGTCACACGTAACAGTTAGGTTCTTTTTGTTATATCTCAATAGCCAACAATATTTGGAGGTAGGTGGATAAGGGTTAAGTTTCCCCACTACTTCAACACAAGTTTATAAAGAAAACAAGTCTCAGACCAAATTCTGATGTAAACATAGACGTTAATCTTAGTCTCTCAATTCTCATAATTTCTCTAAAACTTAGTGGGCTGAAAAACAATTTTACTATTAATCTCTCACTGTTCTGAGGTATGAATGATCTCAATTGGGTGGTTTTTTTCTTCCACTCTCTGAGGAGTCATGTCTTCTGGGTTTCTGGAGACAGATAGATTGAACATCCAAGATGGCTCTTCACAGGGCTGGTTTTAATGCTGGCTTTGGGTAGGAGCTCAGCCAGGACCAGAACATCTGTGCATATCCTCTTTATGTGGTGTGGGCTTCCCACACCATGGAGTCTAAATGAAGAGCAACTAAGGGCTGTACTCATAACTGATAGTCATTTCTGCCATAGTCTGCCACCAGTGCTGCCACTGGACCTATCCATATTGAAGGGGGTGAAGAAACAAACTCCTATAACCAGACGGGAGAGTGACAAGGTCACATTAGAGATCATTTAGTCTTCCATGGAAAACACAATCTACCACTAATGAGCAAACCAGCACAACACAGTCATGCAACCTGTTCTTTAAGAATAATGAAGTGTCAGCTCTATGTCTTTTTTGTTGCTCCAAAAATACTTTTCATAAATAGCTTCCCCTGAGGCAAGAGAAGTACCATTCCAGAGATAGGTTTTGGCTAATTATTATTTTTTTTAATATGTGGTGTCAAAGAATCTGGACTATCTGAGATACTTTAGAGATTAAACTTAGAACACCATCCCAAAGTTTACAGTTTATAGGGCTCATTAAACTCATATGCTCTGTTTATGAAAGTCTGATGATCTCTAAAATATTCGGTATGTTTAGGCTTTCAGAGTATCTATGACATAGTATTTTAAAGTAATATACAAATATCATCATAAGGCACTAGGATTGTGCCACATAGAGGTTTAGATATTTTAATTTAAAAGACCTTAGATATAAATTTTAAACCATCTTTTACCTATTTCAAAAGATATATATGAGGACGGATGAAATCACCCAGGAAGAGTGAGCACAATGAGAAAAGCCGTGATTCTTGGCCAATTCCTGGGACTCACCACCATGTTAGGGTCCCCAGAGGAAGACAAGCTGGCAAAGGGGTCAAAGAAAGATTATGGGTATAAGTAGAAACAGTACAGGCAATTTCCAGAAAAAGTGCTAATCCACAATTTCCATTGCAGTGAAGTAGTATAATCAAATAGGGATTAAAATATTTTCACTGGCATTGGAAACTGGAAGTCACAAGTGACCTTAGCAACTGCACCATCAGTGAATTGTGGTCAGAAGACACCTGGTATTAAGGAGTGAATGCAAATGCAAGGAAGTGAAGACCGACTCTTTGAGGATGTTTTGATATGAGAAGTGGACAATGCTCAAAAGGGACATGCAGCTGAAGGGCAATTTTTAGATAGGCTGAGATTTAGGCATGTTTCTAGGATGAGCAAAGAAGAATCATTCCTGATCAAGCTTTTCTGAGAAAGAAAAAGAAACAAGATAAAAGTCAGGGTTAATAAATTACCTAAACCCTGAAGAAAGGAAAGTAGGATGGACGTAGATGCAATTAAGAGTGGCAAAACAAACAACTAAGTTATAAATTTGTGCCTTGTTCTTACTAGATTTTTCTTCTTTCCAAAGAGGTGGCCTCATTTTTATATATTTTTCCTTTTTAAATATAATATATTCTCTTCCTGAAATAAAAGAATCATAATGGAATACAAATATATAGCCTCAAAATGAATTTGCAACAAAGAGTAGAGAACAATGTATTTTTCTAATACTTATAAGTAAAACTTTTACAATAATTTGAAAAATAATTCATACAAATGAATGGCATGAATTAGAGTATGGGGTAAATTGTGATAATAAAGAAGCCCTAATGTGAAGCAGCTCAAACCAGACAGCACGTTAATTCTCTCTGGGTTTTTTTTTTTTTTTTTTTTTTAAGATAAAACTAACCTATAACATTACAGTAGTTTCAGATACACAACAAAATGATTCAATATTTGTATTTGCCCTTGTTAAGTGATCACCACAATAAGTCTGGTTTATATCCATCACCACACAGAGTTACAAATTTTTTCTCGTGAAGGAACTTTTAAGATCTACTCTTGTAGCAACTTTCAAATACAGTCAACAGTATTATTAACTACACCATGTTGTATGTTACATCCCCGTGATTTTATAACTAAAAATTTGTACCTTTTGATTCTCTTGGCCATTCTGCCTTACACTACTCCTGTCTCCAGTAACACCAGTCTGTTCTATCTATGAGTTCTATGTATGTATGTATGTATGTATGGGAGTGGGTGGCAGTTTGATTCCACATACAAGTGAGAACATACGGTATTTTTTTTCTCTGATTTATTTCACTTAACATAATGCCCTCAAGGTCTATCCATATTGTGCAAATGGAAAGATTCTTTCTTTTTTATGGCTTTATATTATATATATGTAGCACTTTCTCTTTACCCATTTATTCACCAGTGGATATTTTGGTTGCTTCTATATCTGGGCTACTGTAAATAATGTGGCAGTGAACATGGGAGTTCCTGTATCTTTTTGAAGTAGTGATTTTTTTTTCTTCAAATAAATATCCAGAAGTGGAATTGCTGATCATATGGTGGCTCTATTTTTAATTTTTTGTGGAACTCTATATTGTTTTCAATAGTGGCTTCACCAATTAACACTTCTCCAATGGTGCACAATGGTTCCCTATGCAACATCCCTGTCAAGACCTACTATTTCTTATAACAATAGCCATTCTAACAGGTGTGGAGTTATGTCATTGTGGTTTTGATTTACATTGTCCTGATGATTAGTATCATTGAGCACATTTTCATGTGCCTATTAGCCATCTGTATATCTTCTTTGGAAAAATGTTTATTCGTATACTCTGCCCATTTGTTACTTGGATTATTTGATTCCTTTGCTATTGAATTGTATGAGTTTTGGGGTTTTTTGTTTTTTGTTTTTTGTTTTGAGAGAGAGAGAGAGTGCACAAGAGGGGAGAGGGACAAAGGAAAGAGGGAAAGAGAGAAATAATCTTGAGCAGGTTCCATAGTCAATGTGAAGCCTGATGCAGGGCTCAACCCCATGACGCTGGCATCATCATGATCTGAGCCAAAGTCAGGAGTTGTATGCTCCATTGACTGAGCTACCCAGGTGCCCCCAGTTGTATGAATTCTTTACATATTTTGCATATTAACCCCTTCTCAGATACATGATTTACAAATATTTTCTTTCATTCAGTAGGTTGCCTTTTTTTTTTTCAATTTCTATATTTATTACTTGAGCTGACGATTGAATTCTAAGCAAGGCAGGAGGGAAAAAACTCAAATGCCAAGTCATTCTTTTTTATTATTTTTAAATTCCAGTATATTTAATATACAGTATTATCTTAGTTTCATGTGTATAATATTACAATGCAACAATTCTTTACATTACTCAGTGCTCATCAAAATTAGTGTACTTTTAATTCCCTTCACCTATTTCACCCATCCTCTACCCACCTCCTCTAGTAACAATCAGACATTTGGACAGCTTCTATGTTATGGGTATTATAAATAATTCTATAAAAAAAACAGGAGTACCTGTATCTTTTTGAAGTAGTTAGTGGTTTTGTTTTCTTCAGATACATACCCAGAAGTGGAACTGCTGGATCATATTGTTTTATTTTCAAATTTTTTAGGGACTTTCATACTATTTTCCAAAGTGGCTGTACCAGTATGCATTCATATCAACAGTACACAATCTCCACATCCTCGCCAATACCTGTTGTTTCTTGTGTTATTGATATTAGCCATTCTGACAGGTGTGAGGTGATATCTCATTGTGGCTTTGATTTGAATTTCCCTGATGATGAGTGATATTGAACATCTTTTCATGTGTCTGTTGACCATTTGGATGTCTTCTTTGGAGAAATGTCTATTCGTGTCTTCTGCCCATTTTTTAATTGGATTATTTGGTTTTTGTGTGTTCAGTTGTATAAGTTCTTTATATATTTTGGATACTAATCCTTTATCATATATGTCATTTATAAATATCTTCTCCCACTCAGTAGGTTGTCTATTAGAATAATTTTTTGTTTCCTTTGCTGTACAGAAGCTTTGTGTTTTGATGTAGTCCCAATAGTTTATTTTTGCTTTTGTTTGCCTTGCCTTGAGAGACATATCTAGAAAAATGTTGCTATGACCAATATCAGAAAAATTATTGCCTGTGCTCTCTTTTAGGATTTTATGGTTTCAGGTCTCACATTTAGGTCTTTAATCCATTTGAGTTTATTTTTGTGTATGGTGTAAGAAAGTGATTCAGTTTCACTATTTGGTATGTTGCTGTCCAGTTTTCCCAACACCAGGGAAACAGCCTCCATTTGTTTGTTGAAGAGATTGTCTTTTTCCCTTTGCATGTTCTTTTCTCTTTGTCATGAATTAATTGATCATATAAATGTGGGTTTATTTCTGGGCTCTCTATTCTGTTGATCTAAGTGTCTTTTTTGTGCCAGTACCATACTGTTTTGATTACTACAGCTTTATAGCATATCTTGAAATCTGAAATTATGATACCTCCAGTTTTGTTCTTTTTCAAGATTGCT